>NC_029777.3:14939202-14951156 GCF_000817695.3 Arachis duranensis
TATGCATTGTAATTTGAGATTGCAAATTTTGGGTCTTTCTTTTCTTAGATTTCAATTTTTAAATTTGTCAAATAGGCATCGACCAAAAATTTTACATCTATATTTATAAGTCTCTCAAGACTTATTATTCTAGGTGTTAATAGGTGTTAATAGAGTCTTGGTGGTTTGAGATTAAAAAGTTAAATATGTGAAAAAAAGAGTCAAATAAAAGAACGAAAATAGAAAAAATAAAATATAAGAACTAACATTCTTAACCTTTTGTTATGTATTATGTGAGATTATGTTATTTGTAATAAGAGCCAGGGAAGGAACAAATGAAATTGAGGCGTAGTAATGTACAGAAACGGGAGTGAGAAAGAGAAAAAGAAAAAAAAAGATAAAATTGAAATTTTAAAATAAAATTATTATTTAAAATATTTAAATATAAATATAATTATTATATAATTAATAAAATGGTTGAATCTTAACCATTAGTTCAAATTTTCAATGGTTATGATTCAAAAAGAATTTTGGACCACCAAGAACCAAAATATACTTTATCCATTTAAGAAAACTCCTACTATGTTAAATACAAAAATTATTTATCACTAATAAAAATAAAAATTTATCTATTTTGTGTCTTACGGAGACATGTTAAGTTTATAAATTAATAAATTTTTTATTAAAAATATGAAAATTTTAAATTTTTTAATGTATTTATTTTATATTTATTAAATGAAAATATTTAAAAAATTTTAATAATAAAAAACTTATCATGTGTACTTAGTACACACATTAACTACTACGATTTGGGAGAATTGGGGCTGCGCTAGGTTTTATGTTCAAATTGTTAGGGGTTAAATTGATGCTTTGAAAATTTTGGCCATGTCATCTAACCGTTGCAGTGCCACGTGTCATTTAAAATTGCCAAGTCAGCTTTTCGGTGACGAAAAACGTCGAAAGGGCCAAATTGAGGCACGGGTCAAAATTTCAGGGTACAACTTGAGTCAATTGAAAATTTAAGGACTAAATTGAGTCGAAGGTCAAATTTTAGGAGTCATTTTGAGTATTAACTCGTACTGTTTAGTGAATTAGTGGTAAATACCTAACTCGGCCTGGGGATTTTTTAATTTTGATATTGGATTTATAGTGGTGTTTTTTAATGATGTTTTTTTTTTTTTACGAAAGGACAGCTAAGTTTTTATTTTTTACATCAAATTTAAAAATATATTTAAATTTCTGACTTTGATAAAATTTGGACGGATGAGTCTTTCCGTTCAAATATTTTCGTCAGACTCAATAAAAATATTTAACTTGGTTTCTAATTCTGATGACCTGGTATCACAGGTGCATACGTGGACTGATAAGTAGAAGGATAGTTTTAAAGATCGGATAAATAAGTCCCTAATTATGCATGCTGTATTAGATCTCCAAATTTTAATCTTTTAATTTTCAGTTTTTCACTCGCACGATGAAAAGAAAATTAGTTTCAAGAATAACTAAAGATGTGAATAAAAATGATTAAATTATTCATGTAAAATAAAAGTATTATGATTTGCAAATTATTTTAAAATTATTTAAATACATAAATTTGCATGAGTTACAACATGAAATATATTTATGACAAAATATAGTTTTATGGTCTAAGAAAGCTGAGAGTTCAACAATTTCTTTCAATATCAAAATTTTAATTTTAACGTTTTGGCCATATTTTTCATATAAGAATTAGGTAATTATTTTTCTTTGATTTAGTCACAACTCATAATAGATAATAAGTCAAAATAATAATAATACAAAGTTACAAACTAAAAAAGAAGAAGAAGAAAAAAGGAGGCAAATATTCATCTCTAATTTTGATTGTGTAAATGTACGTTTTCCAAATGAAACGTGTATCGTATTTGTTAGACGTATTTATGGGGAGGTTCTGTCTCGTGGACTCGGGGTTGGGTTGGGTGAGAAGTTGTGTTTTTTTTTTTCAGGTCTAGGCCAATTTGTTGGTTCAGATCATGAGGATTCTAGATTGAATGTGTTTTTTTCGAAGTATAATCCATCCTGGAGTTTTTAAAAATTGGATGTTTTAGTTCTTTAGATTTTAAAATATAAAAATATTTTATTTTTATTAGAGAATACGTCTCTGTATATTAGTCACTAACGATGACTATCTCACATGTGGCCGTTAAATATTCATGTGTGCGAACTGGACAAATCAGTCCTCGAAGAATTTAAAAAAATCTTAAAACATTCTTCGAAAAAATTTTAAAATTTTAAAATAATCACTTCAAATGTTTTTAATCTTTTTCAAAAGCTAACTAACATCTTATCATATATTTATTAATCAGAATAATAAAATATTATTAAAAAATATATAATAAATAAAAGATATAAAAAATAATAAAATATATATTAAAAGATAATTTTATTTATTAATACTAAAATGTCATAAAAAATAACATTATTTAATTATTAACTAACGATACCTACATAAAAGTAATATAGAAACCATAATAATAACAACTAATTTAAGAAGTCATTATATTATAAAGACCATTATCATATATCTAAATTTTTAAGATATTGACACTAAATAATTTAAAAAAATATTTTTAATTGAAAAAAATTATTTTTTTTGGCATAATTACTAACTATAACAATACAAATATTGTAAGTCTAATTTGTGCAACACTATAATTAGTGAATTCCAAAACTTTATGAGACATAAATGAAATACTTGGATTTACCAAGATATTTATTCTTTAAGTGTTGCAAAGTATTAAGAATTTCACATTAGAATTTTGTAAATTATTCACATTAACTTTGTAGTTGATCAAAACTTATAAATTTGACTTTATAAATGACTTGATTTTCTCATTGCATGCAAGTTCTAAACTGATGCCTTCATAAGTATTTGCACAAATATTCTCAATTATTAATGTAAAAAATTTAATGTTAAAGAGAGTTTTTCTATCTCTTGAAACAACACTAACTCATTATCTTCTTTATCATTATTTATTAAACAATAATTATAGAATATGATATCTGTAAATTAAATTAAATTAATATTTTACTTGGTAAAAAATAAATGAGTTCATTTATTTTAATTTTTTTAAATTAATGCTTTTCAAAATTTATTTATAATTTATTTTAAAAATACATAAAAAAATTGTAAATAAATAAATAAATTTAAAATAAATAGACTAAAAATTTTAGAAATTAAAATTTATTAATTTAAAAATAATTATATATAAATAATTCATGAGAAATATTCTTGAATTTTTAAAATCTTTTATAAACTATTTTGAGATTTCTTTTAAATTATTTGAAAACTATTTTGTATTTCAATTTAGGAATTAATTTGTCTATATCAAACACGTAAAATTATCGTTCTACGTCAATCACCATTAGTTACTAATAAAGAGAGACTATCTAACGAAAATAAACACTAAAGACTATTTTATATATTTTAAAACCTAAAAAATTAAAATATCTAATTTAAAAGATTCAAGAACTAATTTGGATAATTATTTTAAAACCTAAAGACTATGTTTATTTGTTGAATTTCTATTTAATTTGCTGAATTAATTGCATGCATCGTGAGCATGGTTCTGAAAATCGGATTAGACTGGCGATCGAATCGGTTTAACTGGGACCCAGCAATAAAAATGGTCGGATCTGCTAGAGAAAAAATTTGCTTAAAAACCGTCGAGCCGGCAAGTTGGACTGAACCGATAGCCGGCCGGTTCGAATAAAACCAAAACAAGCAGAACCATTCATGAACCAACCTCCCCCTCCCCCTTCTGCCCCCAATCATTCGTGCCCTCCCTGGAGACTTCTGAAGCAAAGCAAAACCCTCTTCGTTTTCATCTTCGCTGGCACGTCGTTTTCATCTTCCTCTTCCCCAGGTAGCTCGGCACGTCGTTTTCATCTTCGCTGGCTTCTCGGCACGGAACCCAGGTTAGCGGCCCTGCTTTCATTCTTCGCCTCCGCTTCTTCCTTTTAATTTCTGAATGTTCAGTCTTCTTCTTCGTTTGAAGTTCTGAAATTGTATTCAATTTTTGTTCCATTTTTCTTGTAATGTTTTGTAAATTGTAATTGCCTGCTTCTGATGGATCTGTCTTGTATTTGCTGGTTGCTGATGGCTGTAAAAATTTTTTTCAAATTTATTGATGGCTTGATGGCTCTGTTAGTCTGTTGCTTTCAAATCTTTGCCCTGTTACTGATGGCTCGATGGCTCTGTTAGTTGCTGATGGCTCTTAATTTTTTTTGTTCAAATTTATTGATGGCTTTGTTTGTAGTTGCTGGTTTTGCTGGGTGAAGGTTTAGTGTTTTGGAATGTTTTATAATGTGCTAATGTTTGTAATTGCTGGCTTTGTTTGTAATTGCTGGGTGAAGGTTTAGTGTTTTGTGATTATTGGTTAATGTTTTGGTTTAGTGTTCTCTCTTTTTCAGATTTCCCTTCTCGCTGTATTTTTGCGTGTTGCTGAATTGGTAATCAATAAATTTGCCTTTTTGCTGTAAATCGGGACTTTACTAGGATTTGTTAAATTTGTTGCTGTAACTTGAATTTGTTGCTGAATTTGTTACTTCCCAGTCACAGAATGCTCAGTCAGTGCTTGATTGATTGGCTTTGCTCACTGATTGTATTTGATGATAAATTTCAAATTGATAACTTTTAAATTTTAAATTTGCACTGCCTATGTTACTGATTCACTGTTCTTTCAGTGCTTTTTGTTGTCGTTAATCATTGTGATGAGCTTTGTTAAAATTTGCACTGCCTATATTACTGATTCACTGTTCCTTCAGTGCTTTTTGTTGTTGTTAATCATTGTGATGAGCTTTGTTAAAATTTGCACTGCCTATGTTACTGATTCACGGATTCATCCCTCTTGTCATCATCATCGGCATGAACTCCGAACCAAAACCCCCATTTTTTTAGTAAATTTTTTATCATTTCTGTATTTTGTTTTTAGTTATTTTATTCAATTTTATCAATTAATATATGCTATTGATGTAAGTAAAGCTAATGCAACAGTAGTATTTATATCATTTGTGGGTGCAGCTAACTCCCCATGAGGTAACTGTATTAGCACCGTCCGCTAATATTAACACAAATAGAATGCCAATTTTGAGAATATTAATTCTAGTTTCTAATTAAGAAAGTATCAAGAAATGAAACCCTATACACCTTAAAGTTCATAAGATAGGGGATGACCGGGCTTCGTAAGATCCACTAAAATAAGTGAAGTGGTCTAATATTATATATTAGTATTTGTAGATATTATTCCATTTTTTCTTCTAACTTTTCACGGTAAAAGTACAACTATTGTTAACCAAGGAAAATAATTCGTGATAAAAATAAGATACACTTGGGCTAGAAAAACCCGCGCTCAAAACTAGATAATTGGACATTAAACCCATTTCATATGATGGGAGTTGCTGGTGTATTGGGCGCATCGATCGATATCCAGTGTGAATCAATTGGTCACTTTTAATTCTTCTAAATATTATAGAAGATGCATGATCCAGCATGTCTTTTTCAAGTGTCAACGGACTATAACATATATTGAGTTTGTGACATTGGAAGGGTGTAATAATAACAATAATGGAGTCATGTTATTTGAATATTGAGGTTTAACATTTAAACTCTCAGCTTCTCAGCCCTGTTTGATTCTTCTTCTCAGGCAATTGAATCGAATCAACCAGGCCTTCCTTTTCTTTTTCTTTTAGTTGATTTTTAATTTTTCTAATATATGTAGCTTTCTGAATCAAGTGGATCAGATTATGTAGTTTACTTGATTTGTGATATTTTCGGAGACGCATTAGAAGAGTTATTTTATTATTATGTTTGCTATAAAAATATTCACATGTTGTGTATGCTTGTGATTGTTTCGGTGTTTACATTTTCTTTCCAAGTCATTTGCTATGGTTGTTCTTTGAGTTAAGGCTTTGTATGTGTGTGAGAACATGTGATAATGTTGAATGTTGTTGCATCTAATAGGAGTTCTTGGAGTACCCTCATCTTTGGTCCTTTGTAATTTATTTATTATTTTATTCTAAAACGGTTTTTCTGGTTGAACCATTAGTTGGATCGGTTGAACCAATGAACCAGTGAACCAGTGACTAAAGCGGTTTAATGACCGGTCCGGTTTTTAGAACATTGCTTATGAGTAGAAAATTGCTTAGATTGATTAGATTTTATAACTTATTATATGTCTAATTTTTCTGCATTTTTTTTCGCCTATACATGTATTTTTTAGGTAATCCGCCATTTCCCGCGGCATCATAAGCTATATTCTATGGCAGATTTTTGGCTCGCCACCATGAGCTGCCACCTGCAATAACCTCCATGTTGATTCATAGTTATTTGTTTTCATTGTTATTCATTCAATTATCGTCTCACCAATGGTTTCTCTCTTTTGTTTTTGGGTCATATGACCAGCTGCACAGCTGGATTTGGAGACTGAAAACAGATTAGCTGCTATGCTTATGAGGGAAGCAGCTGAATTGCGGCGACAGTCTGAACAGGAAGGTGTTCTGGCTTATCTTCATAAGCCTAATGTAAGGACTCGGCCAAATTCACGTTTCCTCACTGCTACTGTATGTGGGGTACAACAAGGTTGTTTCTTAGTCACAAATTTTAGATAGAACTTGGTTATTTTTGTTCTAGATTATCTTATGTTTAAGGTCTGTTCTTTCAAGGAAGTTATATTACTATGCATGAAAGAATGTCTGTATATCTGATCCAGTGGGACTTTTCCTGTTTGTAGTAGAAAGTTTATCTATTTATCTAAGTTTAACTTAATGTTACACAATTAAATAACTTTTATTGGACTACTTTTTTATAGAAGCTATCATCGGATTAGAAGCTTATATATTATAGATCATGTATATGAAAATTTCATCTCAATTCAGAATCATTTGATATACCTTTTTATAGATAAAAATCGGCAATAATATAAAAATTTAAAATATATATATATATGCCTTTGTCAAAATCCTGATCATCCTACATTCCTCTAACCCACGTATAGTGACATCTGATATTGATGACTGTGTTCCTTATTATCTATGGATATTTCTTAGTTATAGAACATTATGGTATGCCAACCCCATCATGTGGGATCAGGCTTAATTTCTGTTGTATCAATACGGCTTTGTTGTTAATGCATTTAACGATGTTGAAACTTCATTTATTGAGGGTCTAGATAATAAAATGGCCATCCTCCTCTTGTCTGTGTAGTGTTTTACATGAGCACCATTGATGTCTGTGTTGTGCTATAATTTATTTCAATTGTTCATTAATTTTTTTTCATATCAGCAAATCGAGCTGTGGAAGTGAATGAGATGTGGCGAGTGCGACAGAAAGAATTGGAACTTGATAAACAGGCTAAAGGCACCACGAAGGATAAAAGCAGTGGTTACAAAAGCCACACGGATCGTGACTCATCAGGAAGCCCTAGAAGATATGCTGCTTTTGATAATAGTTTGAATGCCTCTTCTTCACGTCCAAGTAAAAGAAAATGGGATAAGTGTGGATCAAAAGATAAAGGAAGTTCTGACAAACACTACAAGGATATTAGTAATAGTGACCCATCAAGAAGCATGAGTAGACATGGCAATTTTCAAGAACCAGAGTATAATCCAGAACCAGAAGGTATAAGGGATGAAGAGATGGAAGAGTTTCTTCATACGAGGTATTACTACTTTCTCTTGTATTCTGATGTGTCATTTACACTTGTCTTCATTTTTGTTTAAGAAACATTCGTTTGGTGCAGGAAAAAGCGAGGCAGAGGTGGCATCGGTCCCAGAATGGATGAGACTGGGCCTTACCTTCCGCCTCATCCAGATGGGGAAGCTAGTCCTACACCAGATGCAAGGGAGCGCCGTCTTATTTATGGTCTTGAGAGGCCGTCATCAGGGAAGTCGAATGAATCTTCAGAAGAGGAGCTTCACGATAAAAGGCTGAAAAAGCGAAGAAAGTCTCACTCTGGCAACTCAGACAAGGAGCACTCTAACTCTAAGAAGCACAGGTCCAAGGAAAA
This sequence comes from Arachis duranensis, assembly GCF_000817695.3. NCBI lineage: Eukaryota > Viridiplantae > Streptophyta > Magnoliopsida > Fabales > Fabaceae > Arachis > Arachis duranensis. The sequence continues at coordinate 14,947,221 of NC_029777.3, forward strand.
ATCGCACAAGAAAAAGGAGAAAAAACGAAAACACGTCACTAAGAACTTTTGTGGAATTTGATATTCACTGTAGGTAACTTACGAATATTTGGAAAACTAACATTTTTACTTTGTACATATATTGCGCAAGATCAAAGGTGTGGGTAAATTTATCATATACAAGTTGAATAGCAGTAAGCTAGGTAAATGCAATTTGGCAAAGTATTGACAAATGAAATTCATGTAGAGGTTTGTGGAAATTTCATCTCATGAAATCTGATCAGATTTAACATCATAATATCCATCCAAACATCATTCTTTTCGTTGAAACTAGCAAGCTACTTTGCGTGGATCTCATATTGAACTAAAAATATTTAACTCATTCTAGAAGTTTTCTTAGTTAAATTTAAAAAATCGTTATTTCCAAAAGCAAAACTAAAACAACATTAAAACGACATAAATTGTTTTTCTGAAAGTGGGAAAATTATGTATTTTATTTGATTATGGTCAGAATTGTGTGAATTCTACGCATCTGTATCATTTCTTTTTCTTTTATATGTATTTATTTCAGTTTTTATATTTTAATGACAAAATTTTATAAAAAGTTATTTGTATAGAAAAATAGTGACAATATTTATAGAACTAAAACTATATTTCCCACCCTTCTTTTTCCTGTGTTACTTTCAGAGTTAATCAATACCATTCTCCAAAAGAGCGATAAAAAGAAAAGGAAATAATAAAATAAAACACTACATAGACAACCATTTTTAACTTCATTGGGAGATGGTTCTCAAAATACTATAATCAGTACATAATTCTCCAACCTACTTGCACCTCATGTTAATTACTAGCCATTTTTCCATTTGACAAAATCCTAGTATTTATAGAAAGAAATTTAAAAAATCCATTATCTAACAAAATCTTGAGAAACAGCCACTGTTGGGTTGCTACCTCCAAAAAAAGTATATGATCCAAGCTTCATGACCATGATGGAATCTCACTAATTAACCAAGCCATATGTGGTGTCTCATTTTCCCATTTCACTAACTGTTGACATGAAAATCAGATTGGTTTGCACATTGGCCTCCTCAGCGGACATTCTCTTGCAAGATTTTCTGATCAGATGCTTCAGAGTCCTCTGCAAGATTCACTGATCGACTAACTGAGAGTGTGGTGTATATCCCTTTGATAGTAGCCGGGGTTGTTCTACAACAACCACCCACAAGGGAAGCCCCTGACTCAATCCAGTTGTTCACATATGAGACAAAATCTTCATCTGTAACCCCTGTATTTTTCTATAACAAAAACAACCTAACGTCAGTGTTACATTATTCAAAAGGAATTCAGAATACAAATTTGTGTAGCAACATAGAAATCCTCTTCCTATAACTTTGAAAAAACAATAATAAGAAACAAACCCAACGGATGAAATGAACTTACCACCCACTGCTTTTGGATACCATCGTAAGTTTCCCCGCTGTTTGGATATATAATAATTGGTTTTGTAGTCACCTAAAGAAATTATACACAAATCAAGGATAAGTGTTCCACAGAGATAGATGTCCCATAAAAGTCATAAGTCAATGGCATCAAGCATAGTTTCTTACATGGAAGTAACACATCAAGGCAAGGAAATAAACTGTTATTTTGAGAACAAATTGTTGTACATGAATATGAAAAGTGTGCCAGCATATGGGTTAAGTTCTATAGCTAAAGAAGTCTCCATGCATACAAGTGATCTTCATTTTTGTTTCCCGAAAAAAAAAGCAGCAATTGAACATATTATGCAGCTACTGAATCTATACAGATAGTGCTTATTATCCATCCATATGGTTCATAAAATGGAAAAAAACCAGGCAAGGTAGATGTTTACACTTAAAATAAGAAAAGTTTAAGTCCATCAGGCATCGACCGAACCAGCACACATCATAGTCAGTCGGAAAAGCGAGAACATGAGGTTCTACCTGCTTAACAGATACTATCAGGTCATGTATAAATCTGGGCGGGGTACAGTTGATCCCAACAGCAACAACCTTGCTGCATGATTCAGCAATAGAAATGCACTCCTCCAAAGAATCACCACTGACAACATTAATTCCATCCTTGGAGTTAAAACAAAACCATGCTGGACTACTTATGTCCTCTTCTTTTAGAAGCTCTGAATAAGCCTGCTTGGTCAATGAATAATAATATAGTTAGGGAGACTCAAGAGTTAAGGGCTAAACTGAATACTCTTATGTGTACTAGTGGAGTTTTGCAAATTTTAAAGGTTCAAGTGTATTATTTCCAATAGCCATTAGTCCTTAGATACTTTCTGCTGTAGAAAATCAGTTGATTCAATATGTCCTAGTGTTTTCCTCATCATATGAAGTTACTTGACTAGCAATTTACTCATTCAAAAAGGGAATAGAAACACTAGGATAGAAATGTAATGCTTCCTTCTTCAAGAATGTCAGTTTTAAGGCCAAATTAAGTTGGGAAAGGTAGTTAAGGAACAGAAAGATCATATCAACTGAGAAGATAGAAATGGAAGAAAAAAAGCCTTGATTATGAGGAAGCTGCACCTATATACTACTGAAAATATCACCAGCAGTTGATTTCTCCTTTCCCTTATCCTGATAAGTGATAACATTGTATGACAACCTACTAGGTCTACTACTGGTTGCAGTTCAAAGAAAATATTTACTTATTTAGGCAAGTGATTGACAATGAGGCTTTATATTTATACGACTATATCTATATAATAGAGAAAGTATAACTCGAGTTGCAACAAGTCTCTACAGGACTTAGAGTGCTGATCTAAGCATCTGAACGTATAGCAGAAATTCTATACAAACAATTTCAATTCCTCTGTTCATATATCAATGGTTTTGGTAACTCAAGGTAACACTGAATAAAAACAAACTCTTTCACTTATCAAGAATAATAATAAGATTTTAGCAATAAGAATGACTAAACCATTTAAATACCTTAGCTTCAAGCTTATTTGGAACTGTTTCAAATGCAATGAGATCAGCACCAGAATCTGCTAAAATTTGCACTCTTCTCCGATGAAAATCTTTGAGATATTTCAAGGTTATCGCGTCACCATAATCCCCACTGTTAGGAACAAATATGAAAATATTGCTGAGATTACCATGAAAATATAACAAACTTCAATATTTGTAATGTTTATATGCAGAAAAAGCTCAAAACTATATATGCGTGCAAAATTGACATATAAACTCATTTTGCACAACCACACAAACTTTCCCCTTTCCAAAACCAAGAGATTAAAATGGGATGCCAAGATGAAAAAGCAAGCTTGGAATATCATCATATCTAGAATATCATTAACTATGTTGATCAATTAACTGGCTACACAAAAGATAAGAAAATATAACAAACACCACAAGTAAACAACAATTACAGCTGATTCTTAAATACTTGATATTAGTCCTTTGAAGATCTCACCTGTACTCTGACCCATCAGCCAAATAAGCTCCATAGCTCCCCACTGAACCTGCGACTAGAATAGGGCGTTTCTTGAAGATTCTACCATCAGCATCGATACCCGAAGAGCAGGCAGCACATCTTTCATAGTACACATCTCTGGCCTCCCGAGCAATTTCAACACTTTTTCTGATCAAGTCTTCACTTTCTTTCTCAGAAAGGCCTTTTGCTTTAAAGCCTTGAATAGTGGCCTAAGCCCCGCGCGCACAAAAGAGAACACACACACACACACACTCAACTTCAGCCATAGCAAAAAACAAAGAAATCAAAAATCCATATCTCATCCTTAGCAAAATGGAATTCTGACCTGATAAGATGCTGTGATTATAATATCTGCACCATTTTCCAGGTAATCAAGGTGCACCTATTCAACCCAGCAAGCCAATCACGATATCAATTTTACAGTAACATAACGAAGCAAATCCAGGTTCATCCCACCCCAATATTACAGTTTGTAAAATGCAA
>NC_029777.3:14951256-14976687 GCF_000817695.3 Arachis duranensis
GATAGCCATTAACTCTAGCCTTCATTAATCCAATTAGTGGAAAGCTAGGACTTATGGACTAGGATTGATATAACTCACTTGGCTTTCCTTTGTTAATTAATTTAAGGATGACTAAGTGGGATTAATCCTTGCAACTACCATACTTGTGGCTAGTGATAATGATGAAGACCCTTGACAACCAAATCTTGCCAAGACCATTTTGTTAATAAAGTTTTCTTACCATTTACTATTCATGTTTCTCATCTAAAACCCCAAATATAACTCACAACCAATAACAAAACACTTTATTGTAAATCCTAGGGAGAACGACCCGAGGTTTAAATACTTCGGTTTATAGATTTTAGGGGTTTGTACTTGTGACAAACAAATTTTTGTATGAGAGGATTATTGTTGGTTTAGAGACTATACTTCGACGAGATTTCATTTGTAAAATTCTAAACCGTCAAAAATCCATTCGTCACTCCCTTAGGGAACTAGACAACCCACCCCCACAATTATAACTCACTGAAGGGACATGTCTCTCGGCCACTCACCTTTGAATGCGGTGACTCTGTGTCAGCTAACAAAATTAATCTGATCCAACGAAATCTCTGTCAGAAAAGCACCGTTAGCACCTCTTGCCTGTTTGTGATTGTTTTCGCGTACGATCACCCATGATGGTCACAGGATTCCATGGAACGCCATACTGACCGGCAACTCCTACTTTGATGAACGGGACGACGCACATTGATTCCAAGTCAATCTTGCACCGTATGGTCGACAGTCCTCCGTACGGGGATCGTTCATAGCCGACCAGGTGTGGGATGCCGTCGATCACACGCATCGCCCGCACGTGTTGAATTGAGCGACGGTTTATCCTTATCTTGCTCAGAAGAAAGTTGTCTGCATCGAACACGACCACATGCGTTGCAATCATCAAACCACGTCCACCCCAGTTGACCCACACGGCCTTACCAAGGTGGAACGCTGAGCCCTCATCGAGGTGAGTGAGACGCTGATCATTTATGTACGCGTGTTTCCAGCTTCCCTCTGCGGAATTGAAAATATTGCAATGCAAAAACCTGTCTAGGATGTGCCTCTTTGACATATGGACGACGCAGTAATTGTCAGTTCCCGTCCGGTATCCAAATGCATAACCTATGACGGCTTGTTTAAGTAGTTTGTCGGCCGGATCGTCCAGTTGCCGAGCGACTCGCAGCAGCATGTTCAATAAAAGGAGTCTCAAATCAGGACCAGTCGTGCTATACTGCACGCAGATCACACCGCAATCGGAGCCGATAACAGTCCACCATCCACCGGGACCCAGTTGTTCTGGCATTGGCGTGACTACTCTTCCTCCGTCTACACAGTCCACAATGCAGAAAGATTCGTTTGAACCGTACGCCTCCGGGTCACCAATCTGGAGCAACACCTTACGGTGTTTCCCGATGTTCTGCATCTCACCGCCGTCTTCGGGTCTGTTCGAGTGAAAACCTCCATCAAAAGATCGTCTGGAAAGACCTGGTCACCCATCTCAGCCAACGAATCCAGAAACTAATTTTCCGTATTCGAAGTTGCTTATTTTTTCCATTTTTTCCCCTTCCTATGCCGTGAGTTAGACTATCCACAACAAAGGCAATCGAGTAAGCATTTAAGGGAAGCGTATAGTATACACTTTCTCACATTTGTTGTATTGTATAGTCCACGAGCGCGTAGAGTTGGGCATCATGATGGGTCTGAGCATCTTGTTTCGCGGGTAGTCTTGAGCAGTCACTCACGTCACATCAAGAAACGTAAATGCCCCTTAAATACAAAAAAATATGAAACATCGTTTTACAGGGAATATCGAGATATTAAGTAACAATAAATTCAATTTTTTCTAAATTCAAATAACATGGAAGAGTCCTGCAACAATACCATGGAAAGCTTTTTTTTTATTTTGGAAGCGGTTCTGTGCCAGCAGTCCGTCCCGAACCAACACAGCAGAAGTAATTCGCCCGAGTCCCAACCCAGTCCCCACACCGGGTCCAGAAGAGGCCCGACCATACAGGAACCTTATCTTTGCTCTTCGTCCTCCTTCACGATGTGTTCTCCCACTACTATCGCTCCTTCGGCTCACCTGGGTTTGATGCATTACAAGATGAGTATATGGGAATTGATGGGTGGGGTTGTCTGATCTGGGGGGATAGTGTTAACGGGCTTAGCCAATGAACGAAAGAAAAAAATAGAACAAATAAATGTTAATTTACAACTCACGGAAATAAGAAATAGACTCTAGACATAATAATAATAATAACAATAATAATAATAATAATAATAATAATAATAATAATAATAATAATAATAATAATAATAATAATAATAATAATAATAACCAGCTGGCCAGGACGAAGATAGGCAGGTGGCCTCAAGAAATGTAGCGTGGTTTCCTCTCTCTCTTATAATAATGTGAGGGATAAATGTTAATACTAAATAATAATAACGATAATAATGTTAACATCGTGATTAGTTTGTTAGCCGTTACACAATGAATAATCATGGTATTTCAAAAAATGTCTAATTATAAAGAATTGTATTTTATAATACTTTATGTTATTCTACATTGGGGTTTATGTTTTAGTGTTTAGGGTGTAGGGTTTAGGGTTTAGGGTTTAGGGTTTAGGGTTTAGGGTATACTGTTTAGGGTTTATGGTTTAGGGTTTAGGGTTTAGGGTTTAGGCTTATGGTTTATGGTTTATGGTTGAGGGTTTATGGCTTATGGTTTAGGGTTTAGGGTTTAGGGTTTATGGTTTAGGTTTAGGGGTTATGGTTTAGGTTTTAGGGTTTAGGATTTAGGGTTTAGGGTTTAGGGTTTATGGCTTATGGTTTATGGTTTAGGGTTTAGGGCTTATGGTTTATGGTTTAGGATTTAGGGTTTAGTGTTTAGGGCTTATGGTTTAGGATTTACGATTTATGGTTTAGGGTTTAGGGTTTAGGGTTTAGGGTTTATGGTTTATGGTTTAGGGTTTAGGGTTTATGGTTTAGGGGTATGGTTTAGGTTTTAGGGTTTAGGATTTAGGGTTTATAGTTTAGTGTTTAGGGTTTAGGGTTTAGGGTTTATGGTTCAGGGTTTATGGGTTATGGTTTAGGGTTTAGGGTTTTGAGTTTATGGTTTCTGGTTTAGGGTATGGTTTATGGTTTAGGGTTTAGTGTTTATGGCTTATGGTTTAGGGTTTAGGGTTTATGGCTTATGGTTTATGGTTTAGGGTTTATGGCTTATGGTTTAGGGTTTAGGGCTTATGGTTTAGGGTTTACGATTTATGGTTTAGGGTTTAGGGTTTAGGGTTTAGGATTTATTGTTTATGGCTTAGGGTTTATGGTTTAGGGTTTATGGTTTAGGTTTTAGGGTTTAGGATTTAGGGTTTAGGGTTGATGGTTTAGGGTTTATGGTTTAGGGTTTAGGGTTTAGGGTTTATGGTTTAGGGTTTAGGGTTTATGATTTATGGTTTATGGTTTAGGGGTTATGGTTTAGGTTTTAGGGTTTAGGATTTAGGGTTTATGGTTTAGGATTTAGGGTTTATGGTTTAGGGTTTAGGGTTTACGATTTATGGTTCAGGGTTGAGGGTTTAGGGTTTAGGGTTTATGGTTTAGTGTTTATTGCTTATGGTTTAGGGTTTAGGGTTTATGGTTTAGGGTTTAGGGTTTAGGGTTTATGGTTTATGGTTTAGGGTTTAGGTTTTAGCGTTTAGTATTTAGGGTTTAGGGTTTAGGGTTTATGGTTCAGGGTTTATGGGTTATGGTTTAGGGTTTAGGGTTTAGGATTTAGGGTTTCGGGTTTAGGGTTTATGGTTTATGGTTTAGGGTCTATGGTTTATGGTTTAGGGTTTAGTGTTTATGGCTTATGGTTTAAGGCTTAGGGTTTATGGCTTATGGTTTATGGTTTATGGTTTAGGGTTTATGGCTTATGGTTTATGGTTTAGGGTTTATGGCTTATGGTTTAGGGTTTAGGGTTTAGGGTTTAGTGTTTAGGGTTTAGGGTTTAGGGGTTATGGTTTAGGGTTGAAAAAACTGGTCGAACTGGCGGTTAACCGGTGAACCGGAAGAACGGACCGATTTCTTAACGGTTATTTGTTTTGAAAATTAAACTACCTAACGGCATCGTTTTGAAGTTAAAAAAAAAGAAGGCCAAACGAACGTAGAAACGCCCCAATCCCCACCCCACCCCTTTATGTCTCTCTCGGGCCCGTCTCTCTCTCTTACTCATACCCACCTAGTCCCACCCATAATCCTCTCGTCTCTTCGAATTCTAGGAATAGCCACTAATTTCCTCCGCGCACTATAGTGGAAAGCAACCTCCCCCACTAATTTCCTCGTGATGCGAATGAGGCAAAATTTTGTGACGCGCTTACCTAGGGTCTGGGTAGCTGCAGACGAGCAGGTGTAAATGTCGATCGGGGTATGGGACAATACACTGTGTATAGATATTTATGTTTAAACAAGTATGGCACAATCTTTGGATAAACCGATTAATCGGTACAATGGGAAGGGAACCGGATAGCTAAAGGTATCTAATGTATTATCTATTTTGGCTTTGTCCCATCTCCCAATGAATGCCTTTTGGCGGTGTACTGGTGTAGGAAATAAAGCATTACCCCCATTGCATATGTAGCTCGCAGTCCCATGCCTGTACGATATAATCAATTAAAATAATAGGTGGAGGGGGTGGGGAAGGCATGGTCAGATTTAGCGCCGTTATGGTAGCCTGTCGGTAGTTTTGGATAGATTTGACCGCAATCATCCTAGAATAAGTGATTGCAAAAGGAAATTTTACAGTATAGTGTCACTCAGAACTTTCACTTTTGGATACGGAACAGACCGTAAAACGAGGCTGCATACGAACGTACCTTACGGGTGAAAGATTTGTCGCGAGTTAGACGATTACAACGAATACCCGTGACTCCACCCACAACACCCGAGTAACGTAAACATAGACGCATCCGTAAACGGAGGACACAACCGTCGGCTTTTGCAAGGGTCTTTGCAATTAAATAAACCCACCCACCCTTCTAAACCACCATTATTCGAAACACACAAAAAAAAAGAAAAAATAATGGGCGACGGAGAAGCACGCTCGAGCTCTGACGGTGACACAGACAACAGGTTAGACAACACGGTGTCGGAGGCGCCGACCATATTCGGTGCATTTGCTGTCGCGCCGACTGCGAGGTGGAACGATACGTAGACATACATAGGGTTTAGGATTGTCATGCATATTAGGTTTAATATTGACGTATAATATTTCGGTTTAGTATTGACGTATAATATTAGGTTTATGACTGACATATTGTGTAATGAATGCTTTGTTTTTTATACATCCATGATGTAAATATTTGGCAGCGATTTATATTATCTAGCCGATTACTCGTTTATAAATCCCAACGGTTATCAGGCGAACTGTTCTTTGTTTAAACCGATACTTATTATGGGATATATTAACCGGATAGTACAAAACATATAGAGCAAAAAAAATAATAAATTGGGAATCCCCAAGCGACGAAATGGACAAAACGGAAGTGATAAATAAAGTTAATGACCGGAAAGTTGAAAAAAAAACAACAAAAAAAACTCTGAATACAAGGGACATGTTTGCTAAGGAAGTCGTGTGTGAGGCGACGGGAATGAATCGACAGGCTCCCTAATTGATGTGAGTCTGGCTGAGTTGGTGTAGAGGCACGGTACACAATCGATGGGATTCCATCCACATGGCACCGGGTGACTATAAAGTCACCGTAAACAACATCCCTTGAGATAACTGCTTGGAGACTTTGTGTTGTCCACTGCTTACATATAACCGCCCATTCATTTATCGTCTCATGCATTCAATACAAGGAGAGGAGATGTATCCTCTGACAGACCCCGCCAACCTTCCCCACGATGTTTGGACCTTAATTGCCGGGAGGACCGCAGCACAGTCCGTCAGGGACTTATGCAGTCTCAGGATGTCATGCACCGCTGCACGCAACGCAGGGGAGGAGGATTTCGTTTACCGATGCCCCTCGATTCCCATTTGGGACCAACGGTGGTGGAGTATGAGTCCCATGCATCAGGCGGGAAGAAACTTCTTAGCGCGATGCAGGCAGAGCGGGCACCTGGAAGTTTTGTTTCGGTCTGCTGTGTCTGATCTTTTCCTCGGTAGGTGTCATTTTGCGGGGATGGAAACGATGCACATTGTCGCAGCCCAGGGCCATTCGCCAGCACAGTACACAGTGTCGATGATGCTGATGCTACGCGACGACTTCGAGTCAAAGAACAAGGGCTTACAAACATTTCGTGGGCTTGAGGCGGCCGGTGCCCCAACAATCTGCAAATTGGCGTTCCGCGGCGTTATCCAGGGGACGTGGACACACCTGCGTCGCATGCCAATGCTAAACGCAGACAATCTAGTCTGTTCTTCGCATGCATGTCCAAGCCGTGGAAACATGGGTGCTATTTACCGCCATAAACGCTGTGGAAGAGGGTGGGACGTAAACGATGGTGATGGAGGTGCTGCTCATATTCCGTGTGTGCATTGTTGGGCAGATTATGAGTTGATCCTATTTATCCACCTCTTTGACTGATAGGATAGGATTGGGTTCTCAGTATTTTTTTTTGGTTATCCTATCTAAGGTATGTAATATGTATTATGTAATGATTTTTGCCACTGTTTGACTCGTTTTGCCATCGTTTTATTTATGTGTTTTCTGTTTCGTATTAAAAATTTTATTTTATGGAAAATACAATTGTTCTCCGTTACTGACCTCCCATTCGGTGACTCCCCATTCCCTAGCCAAGTAATCATTTTTTTATAAACTCACCGCGGGTCCCGTCTGGCACGTTATTCATAGCAATCCAGAGCCCTTCAGCCCTTTGTGTCCACTCTAACGTCAGATTACCAAGATTTGCATTTATTGCAAATTTTGCGCAAGCGATGCAGCACACGTTTCCCCAGGCTTTTTCTTCGTTTATCGATAAAACCACCATGGGCATCACTATCTTCACTTTTCAAAGAATAGCAGACGTACATTAATTAAACACATTAAAATGTATTAATGTATTTATTCGTGACTTAAATTTTGATTTTGATTAATGTATATCAATGCACAAGTCCGTCACAAGTCATAACCATTCGTCATTTCCTACTATCCTTACCTTTATCTCTAACATCTCTGCCGGAGAAAAAAATCATTGCTTGAAGGGCTATCGTCGTCTAGCAGACCTACCCGTCTTCATCCGAAAAAATGTCGGACGAATCCCTCAACGACCACGCCATTAGTCCCGGCGACCTCGAGGAACCTCCGACCGCAGATCTGATCGACACCCTCCAACAAAGGATGAGGTTTTTGAGTGATAGTCTTCAAAGTACACAAGACGAAGCAAGGACAGCGAGGATGGAGGCAATCACCGCGAAAGTCAGGGCGAGTATAAGGAAGCATGAACTGGATGAAAGCCGCCAGTTGGAAAAGAAGTTGCGCATGGAGGTGGAACAGCATCAAACCACCATTCACGAACTCGAAGACAAAGCAAACGCGTTGAAAGCGGAACTTGCCGATCTTTGTCAAAGGGAATAGCAACAGATGGCACCGTGGCGTGAAATGAAAGGCAGGCTCGAGGCTGTGGAGATCAAGCTAGGGTTACTGGTCCGCCAATTGTATGGTCAAGCTCCGGCAACAGCACACGACTCTAACTATCAGGAAACCGCCAGGCAGAATGGAGACGATGTCGGGGATATATGACCTACGGAGTCTATGGTCCAAATCGTTATTTGCTTTGTTTCTTTAGCTGTTCTTTTGATGTTCTGTAACCCCTACGTAAAACTCGGTTTTCTTAATTAAATCTAATTTCCGCAGCATGTGAGGTTTCACTTTTTTTTTCTACTTTCGGATGAAGCTATTTGGTAATCCATGAACAACATTGCGAGGTAATTATGTTAATTCATTGGATCAAAATGCCATTTTTTCAACCAGGAAATAGATTCTTAACAAATCGCCAGTTGCTATCAGTTCTATTGCCAGATTGCATAACGCTAACCCCACAACAGTTCATTCGGGGCAGATTGACAAGCGTTGATAAACAACCACGTTCACTAAAATCTAAACATCTCCAGAAAAACCCTGACCTCGTAATCCGCTAAGCAGTGCACACACGAGACACGGGACACATCATTCACACAAGCCTTGGTGTCGCGGGTAGTGCAAGTGGTGGACCGACAAGCCACATCATCTCCCGAATCCGATGGTCTCTCGTCAACCCATCGCTCTCAGAAAATGTCTGCGAAGAACTCCCTGCAGCTTTCGACGTCTCCGAAAGTACGGACAGACTCTAACATTTCAACACCCCTTTGCATTTCTTCTTCTTTCCCGTGATCACACAGTAGCAACATGGCATACAGGTAACCTGCTTCGACGCTGCCCTCCGTCTAGGCCCTAGAAAGCAGTTCCATCCCAATGCCACGACGGGCAATCCAGAAATACTCCGTCAGCCCCTGTCGGAGTATAGCGTCCACATTTCCTGCCTCAACGCAGCGATCGATGAACCTCCTCTCCGGCCGGTCAAGGTAAAATAAAAAGGACATTAACGGTATAACACGCATCGTCACATGTTGGTACACAACTTCGGAACTCGCTGCATCCAGAAAGACTTTGCAACTCGCCTGCATGTTGAACAGATCATGAATCGAATTCGATGCAACCTTAGTGGCAATCCTCACCCATATATCGCGAGGAAGAAGATTCAGCGGACATTCATGCTCGACGGGCACGTTCCCTTCCTTTCTGTTTGTCTTGGAAGATCCAGCCATTTGCAAGGGCTCGGCAGAGGCAGGAGGGTGGTTGTTGAGTGATTATCGGATATTATTAACTTATCGCGATAATACCAATTTCCAAAACGTTTATATCCTCAACTGTGACACTAAGTTTCTATCCTATAAAAGTTAATTTATCTATAAATATATATGTATGTAATATATTATTTTATATACTGACATTAATTAATTATTACGGCTCAGCGCGTCAGTCGTTTCGTTGCCCAGCGTTATGGATAATACCGGATAATTAATACATTTAATATATGTACTTATACCCGTATTTATATAGACGTACAGGAAGAAGTGTCTTTCTTGGGCTGCCAAACGGTAGTGGGCAGTCTCGTTGTCATTTTCCAGTTTGCCTCGATATTCGAAAATGGGAAATGGGAAATGTGAAAGACGTTTTTTGTTGTTTGCAATTTTAATGAAGCTCATCGATAATGGTTAATATTGAGAAGCATCAGATGAATCAATTAAATACATGATGTAATTGTGTAGATTAGAGAACCTTAAATCGATTAAGAAACTGTGAATGATCACGTTCGAATTAAATGATAAATTTTTTATTTGCATTTATTTGGATTCAATATAAAATATTGATTGACAGAACAAATCTTTTTTCTTTCTATCTAGTGGGGTGCAGTACACCCCTACCCCTGACTCTGGTATCCCTGCACACCTGCTTCTGAACCTACTTCGGCTTGAAGTACACGCTTACTCCTGAGCATGGGGTCCGCGTGACAGTACACCTCAACTTTTCCACTTCTGAGCATCCAGGCGGGGGAAAACCCCTAAAGCAATGTACACCATCAAGCTTAACCAAGTCAAACTAACTAATATATTCATGGGACCTCCAGCCATTTTGCAATCAACTTGGACCAGGGATTATGTAAAATACCAAGACGACACACGAACCACTAAAGAAACGCTTTGTGCTATCATTATATCTTTTTAATTTTTTTAGTTCTTCAGTGCGTGGTACGTTTCTTTACCGATTGCTATGGAAAAGATAAGATAATTAATTAGTTGGGGAGGAACGAAATACTCGTTCTACAACGCAAGAATTTAATGTTCACCGTTCGAAATTTGTGTTATATTTAAGTCAACTTTACTTGCTTACATTAATTACTCGCTAAGTAAATGTTATCTTCTCTTTCTTTCTTTTTTTTATTTCCATCGAAGTAGTTTAATTTAATGTTTTATTTTCCTAAAAATAAAGTCCCGTTATTGACACATGGACACATTAGTTACGAAAAAAAGATACCAAGCAACTTTCTACCTACATCAAAATATAATATATAAATATAAATATACGTGTCCGTTATTGACAAACCCTAACCATACAAAGTTCCAACCCTTCTTCCCTTCTTCAATGCCGTAACTCCTTCTCTCAACTCTCTGTCTACCCTTCTCCGTTATTACTGCCAAATGTCGTCCTCTTATCCCAATAAAATGGCGGAGGAACCCGTCACTGACCACGCCATTAGTCCAGATGACCTAGCGGATCTCTCGATCAATGCACTTATCGACATCATCCGCGTAGATGAAAAGTCCGCAGATTACGACCTCGTTGAGGCCGTACTAGTCAAGAGGGAGGAGATGTTGAAGGTTGCACTCGTAACGACCGGCGCAGAACTGAGGCAGGCGAAGGTGGAGATGATGGCCGCCAAATTCATTTTCGAGGCAAAGAAGGATGAACTGGAGGAAGAGGTACAGGAAAGGCAACGACTGAAAAGGGATTTGAAAATAGAGTGGCGAAAAAATGATTTGCTCCTTCACCAGTTGGATGTGACGGAAAAGGAATTAAAGGTAGAAGTTGCCAAGCGCCGTGAATGGGAACAGGTGGAGGCTCTACCGTGGCGAGACCTGGAACGCAGGATCAACGTTTTGGAGAAAAAACATAAGTTTTTGCTTCGTCGGGGTCGTCATCCGGCCGGGCAGAATGAAGACGGGACCGGAGTTATTTGACCGGCTGTACATGCAAGATATCTGAATGTCATGTTTTCCGTCGAGGCCTGTAGGATCCTTTCATTTCCTTTGTTTGAGCTTAAACCCTGATAATATAATATTATATGCTTTAATCTTTCTGTTCTTAACCTGTTGTAACACAATTAGAGTTTTATGTTACGACGGAGCCAAAATTAGTGTCATCTTTTTTTCATATCCTAAAATTATATGATATTATAGGAAATACATCTTTCAAAATAGATTGGTTAGACGAGCAAAGAATACGAAGCCATTGATCGAAACAAAATTCAAATTAGTTCTCTCTCATGTTATATAATAAAATATACATTTAGTGCGATTGCACAATAAAAACTCCTTAAAATAATAAAGCAAATTTTGTTCATTAAAGGACAGGTTATATTATGTGAATACAATCCCGTGGTTCAATTTGAGCATATCCGCATTATCATTATTCAACCTCTGTACAGATTTTATACACCATCGTCAATTATCATCATTTCTCATACAAAATTTATCCCGTACCCATTTTTTACATGACTCCTTTCGGTCACTCTCTAGTGCCTATCCAAGTTACCAGTTTTGCATAAATTCACATCGCGGTCTCAGTACCCATCCCCAGAAAAAAAAACCTTCCGATGGTGTAAAAGGTTGATTGACTAAACAGTCTTATGTCCATTCAAACGCCACTTCAATAGTGCAAAGTCCAGATCATATCCCAGTCAAGAAGCAAGAATTATTTGGACTAAGTTATAGCCAAGATACGCATTAATTGCGTCGTCCGTGTACTCCACATGATAATTGATTGAACAGACTGTTCTTTAACAAAAAAAAATTACAAAAATAAAATAAATTACACCATCAGTACGTATACGGCATACCAATTAGCAAGGGGTTAATGAAGGATTGCATTTTTCTTTTAATATACTGCCGTTGGGGGGTAGGGGAGGGGGTTGTGGTTCAGTACCGCATACGTTTCTCTAGATGTTTTCGTTTACCGATGCGTTCAGATAGTATCATAATTATATTGATTAAAGAAGCATTTATCGTATTTAACTGAATTCTCATTTCCTAGGTGGGGCTAATATTCTCAAGAATGAAGTAATTTAAAGGAGCCTTAATAGTGGTGAATAATAACATAAATGTTATTAATTTGTTCTTTGTTGGTGCAAGTACACCTCTTTTCGTGAAACTAGGGTGAAACTAGAGTCCTTGCACCCCTACTCCTGAATATAGGGTCCGCGTGAAAGTAAACCTCGACTGCTATTGCACCCCCCAACCATTCTAGTTGCTTTATTTGTTTACTCTTCCATTTCTTAGCCTCCATGTGAGAGAAAAATCCATAAACTGTATATTCCACCATTAACCCTAACCACCTCTCCCTCTTAAGGGTGTACCAGATCTCCTCTAACAGTATGATGGCACTGCGCACAGAAGGTGTCTGGTACGTCATCTTTAGAGGGAGGATACCCAGAATATACCCCAACAGCGAGACAGCAGCGGCTCAGGTGGATGGCTTTCCACAGAACCTGCTTCTTCGTTACCAGAGTTACCAAGAGGCCGTGAACGCCTGGAACGACTACTTCCAGGTGAATGCATTGCCTTTAACGGAGCTGGGCAACGAGCTCCTTCCGCCGTTTGAGTTCAATCGATTTGTCGTTCAAGGTGCACATCACGATACGACGGTGAGAAATAGTCCCGCGGCGAAACCAGGTGCATCTGGTAAGCGAAAAATGTGTTCTTGCGACACCCCCACGTCTAGTCACTTGCGTCGGTATCAAGACGTTGCTAACAAAGTTACATCACGTGCAGCCAGCTAATCGATTGAGGACATACAACGGGCCGTTGCGTCGATCGAGTACTGTATATCCCAGATGGAGAGAGAGGGACAGGAAATCAGGACTCAGCTGGGAGAAATCATACGGCAGCTGTAGCTGGCCGACGTTTTGCTGGACAGGTGAAGTCCCAAGTCTTAGGGGTCAATGCAACAACGGGATGGAGACACCGTAAACCGACCCCCCGGCAATGTATGTTTAGGTCTAGTATTGTACTGTTTAGGCCCAACGCTAATATTGAACTTTTATGGTGTGTTTGTTTTTTTTTTTAATATTCGGCTTGGCCTGTTGGCTAATGAAGTTATGAAATAGTGCTTCAATGGAAGGTTATGCGTGTGACCGTTTAAATGTTTAAACACGGTGATATGCATCGGTTCGAATATGTCACTTGTCTGACCCACTAAAGCGGGGATTTACAAAGCCAACCAACTCAAACATAGGAATCATTACCAATGAAATACATTCAACTTTGGTTACAACGAAGCTTCATCTGAAAGTAAACAGACTAAAGAAATGCAACACCTCGAACTCGGCAAGGCAGTGGACGCACGACACACTCGACAAATCGTTGGCTGCACCCATGGTCCCGCGGGTCGGGCAGACGCTTGACCGGCAGAGACGGGCTTCCCTGGATCCGACGGGTGCACCCCAATCTACGGATTTGCGAACAACTGCCCGAAGAATTCTCTGGACAATTCGATTTTTCCAGCAGCCAGTACGTTGGCATACATTTCAACCACCCTGCCAGCGTCTGCCTCGTCCCCAACACCTGGCGTAGTAGCAGCATTGCACACATGTAGTGGGCTTAGCGCGCGTGCATCCAAAAAGGAACCTATCCTCAGGACGTTCCTCGAAGTCAAAATCGAACGCGACGGGTAGCTCCTCCATGGAGGCCACCTTGTACACCGCAGATCAGCAGGCTGCGTCCAAAAACACCTTGCAGGTCACCTGCATGTTAAGCAGATCCTGGATCGAGGCTAACGCAACCCTTGCTGCAATTCTCTCCCATATTTCGCGAGGCAGAAGAGCCAGCGGACAGCCGCTTGGGGGCACCCCTTCCCCTTTCCCTTTCCTTCTCCCATATCCGGCCTTCTTTTCCCTTCTGCCTTTCTCGGAGGTTGCACCAAATCTCATCCTATTTGATTTAAATTTATTGAATAGGTGGTGGAAGGGGAAGGTTACAGAAGGACCGTCATTAGTATGGATCACCAGACGCGATGAAGGAAAGCTGGATAGTGAACTTTATATACTGCAAAATGGCTCACCAAATAAGTCAGGTTCTGTGCCACATACGCCTTCATTTACGCCCACTGTAACCGATGATTTATTTTTGGGTTTGGCACGGGAATCGAAGACATTGTAAACGTAATTTTAAAAGCTAAACACTGAAAAATAATTTTAAAATTAAATTTAAAACTACATTAAATTTGTTATCTCTTCTTTTTCCTTAATATAAATCATTTATTTTCCAAAAAAAAAACCAAAGTATTACTCATTTTCTAAAAAAAAAAAGGTATTCGAAGCAGCTTCCCAATTTACACTATATATGTATACGTGCCCGTTGATGACAAACCCTATCCCTCCTAATACTTCTTTCCCAGTTCTTCTATGCCGTAACTCCTTCTCTCACCTCTCTGTCTATCCTTATCCCCCTCCTTATTTCTGCCACCATCTACTGCTCTCTCCGCTGTGTACTTCCGTGAAAATGTCGAAGGAGACCGTCACCGACCATGCAGTTAGTCCCATCGACCTCATAGAACAGCCGATGTCCAATCCGATCGTCATCGTCCATACAGATGAGAAGTCCGTGGAATGTGACTTCGTTGAGGCCGAACTTGTCAGGAGGGAGGAAGTTTGGGAGGCTAGGGTTCGAAAATTCTCAGATGAACTCTTCGAGGCCAGGTCCGAGAGGGTGAACTTAATGGTCAAGTTGAAGAAAAAGGAAGAGCAACTGGAGGAAAAGGAGAAGGCACGGCGCCGGGAGGAGAAGTTGTTGCGCAGGGAGCAGCAACATTGTGAAGCGACCGTTCGCCGAATGTATGACAAAGCAAACGAGATGATGGCAGAAAGCTCAAAATGGCGTGACCTGGCACAAAGGGTTGTCGGTGTTTTGGAGGTCAAGGAGAAATCTTTGTCCCGCCAGGCAGGCGTTCAACCGGTGCAGATTGAAGACAGTGACAGAGGTATTTGAGCTGGTGCACATGGGTGATATCTTTATGTTGTTTTGGTTTTTTGCCGAGGCCTGAAGCCCTGACTGATCTATCTGGTTTGTTTGTTTGGTCGTCCTTTTGATCTTATGAAATGCTAATTAAAACTCTGTAGCGATTATTATATCTACTTTCATCGGTTTGATATTAAAAATCTATTTATCATCAGTTGTTAATCGGTTTATCCTTCCTCACCAGTTAGTATCACACGAAAAGAACAAAATTTCTGAGTTATTTCCATTTTGATTGCTATTGATTCGAAAGATTAATATTCTATACTTCCTAGCCAGTATAAATTCGTTTAATCCAGATGGGGTTAACGATCAATATCTTCTCATCTCCTTGCTTGTTAGTAATAGTTTGAATTGATTTAAATTGAAATAAATATTTCCTAAACATACGCCGGATAAGTCGGGTACCGTGCCACATACGCATTCATTTACGCCCATTGTAGCTGATGCTCCGTCTGTGGGTTTGGCACGTGAATCGAAGAGATCCTAAACGTAATTATTAAAGCTAAGAATTGAAATTGAAAAACAAACTTAAAACTATATTAACGCTAAATGTTAATTTAAGCTATTATCTAACTAAATTATTATCTCTTCCTTTTTTTTTACTTCAATCGAACTAGTCTAAATATAAATCGTTTATTTTCCCAAAAAGTACCCTATGTCCTACTTATTATACATGCAATAACTCTCTTGCTGTTCCTCTTCCTTGCGCAGCCATGTGAGGATTTTTTTCGTGCAGTGAAAAGGACCATACTAAACGCCGGGGGATGATTTACGCTTTCATGGGCCAGGCCAACGCAATAACCTGAGCCCACTAACCACTACGTACTCATATCCTCCTTTATGCCCACAATATATGGTTCCATGAGTTTTTTTGTGCGTACCGATTGGTTATGGCCTTTTAATGGATACGGATCCAGCACAAAATTGTTTTAAAATCCAAAGTCTCGCTTAACACAACCAAAAAAAAAACATTCCCATCTGACCCATCAGGCACGAAACCTTTTGGCTTCTAGAAGAAGACTTCATGGAAGGGTGATGGCACACAATACTAAGGGGTAGAAGTCTGACTAAATTAATTAATTAGATAGGATTCACCCTTCATATCCGCTCGATTCACACGCTGTCCACTCTGTCGGTGTTCTCCTAACTCAGAATATCCCCTTCTTCTCTATTGGTGCATGGACGAGAAAATGGGCGAAGAACACGTGAAAGGTGACGTCGTTAGGGTTATCAAAGCGGCAGGAGAGCCGTCGCGATCGATGGTAGGTTAAAACTTGCTCTTCTATTCTTTCCTTTATTTCTGACTCTGCTCTCCGCATTTTTTTCTATCTCTTACGCTGTGTCTTGATATGCCCATATCTGCAGCGTCTACCATTACCCAATGGTCTCCTCCCCAAGGGTAGCAACCATATCTACATCACGGTCGCCGACGGGTCAGACCATACTTACAAGATTACATACAGCCCCAATGGGAGGAAAGAGATCACTCTCGGGAGGGGATGGCAAAGGTTTTATCATGATTACAAGCTACAACCGTTTAACATTCTGCTGTTCAAGCACAGGGGCAGAGACGACTTCAGCGTTCGCATCTTTCAGTCACCGGGTGTGGAGAGGACGTTTGCTGCGTCCAATGATGACTCCGGCGACCTCACACCCCCAGGTGCCAAGGAACCGTCCACGCGCTCCTCAAAAGCCCCGACGTCGAACGGGGTGCATCAATGTCCCCAGGAGCGTAGCTACAGCTGAGGTGGCGCAGACATTTCAGTCTGAGCACCCCTACTTCATTATGCACATCACAAAAAGGCTGTTGTGCATCCACTTCATGGTAATGGCTTTCCCTCTCCACTAGATATACACCTTTTAAGTTGGCAGTATTTGGGGTCCACATTATCTGTTTTGTTCCCCTGCTGTTCCCTCTATTGAAAGTAATGTGGCGGCCTAGGTGGTCCACAGTAAGTGTTGTTGTTTTCTTGGTCCTTATTTTGTTGGCCTATGTGCCGTTGTAAGTAGTCCATGTCATCTGTGTTGTGCTGTTGCTTAATTGTTAATGGTTAGCTATCTGGTGGAGCCGTGGTTGACTTGAAATTAATTACACAAATTTGTTGTAATGCCTCGTATGCTGTTTTTCAATATCCAATGTTTTGGGAAACAAGCACCTAATTACATGCTAACTGTTCATAATGCCATCATCAATTGTTGCCGTTTCATTTTCTTGGCTTCATGCACATTGCATTCATGTTACACATGCCTTTAAGTACATCTCCTTCTCGTTTTTTGGTTTGCCCAGCCAAATGTGCCGCACTTTGGAGACGACGTCAGGGACAATGTCATGGTCACTCTGAGAGCGGGGGAGATTTCCGTCCGGGCGGACTACGCCAGATACAGGGGCAATAGAAGGCGCAATTGTGGCACCATTGGCGGAGGGTGGGTGGATTTCTTGCGCAAGTGCAACGTAACTGTGGAGAAGCTGGCCGTCTTTGAGATCTCCAGGACCAACCCGGACGTGGAGCTGTTGGTCCAATTTGTTGATTTTGAATGAATCCAACTGAGTTGATGAACAAGTTGACCATGTTATTTTGGATTGCATTTTCTGATTTGGCAACAACTTTATGTGTTGTGCTTGTTGATGTGTTGCAACTGATAGACTTAACTATTTTTGTACATGATACAATCTTATGACGGTTTAACTAAGTACTTTTGAAAATATCAGTGTTCCTTAGATTACTTTACAATTTCAATTCACACAGCACCATGGATGCTCTCTACACTAATTTGCAATTTCAATTCATACAGCACCATGGATGCTCTAGAATAATTTCCAATTTAAATATAGCGCGTTACAAAATAAAGTCATATAGCAGCCTGGATATGGTCAAATTGGTAGTATAACAGTCCAAAACAGTTTTCTATAGCTAGCTACCCATAATATCACGCATGATCTTCTAAGAAACTAAAACACCTGCTGCATCACCAAAACTTTGCCCAATTTGAAGACCCACGTTCCCATTGGATTGAGCTGTGAGCGCACTAAAAATAAGGAATGGTTACCAAATTGTGCCCCGTGCCCCGTGAATCATAACCCTCGTCTAAGGCAACGTCCGATGCATCGTCCCATGCCAACTACAACGATACATTCAGTTAGCCATGAACTACGAATCGATGGACGGTCAATACATTAATTGAAAAGGACGACTAAACAAATTTGTTGACAAAGTCTTACCTCATCCTCCTCAGACGAGTCCTCCCCTGTGCCAGTTTCACCTTCGCCCTCACCACCAAAGTATGATGCACCCTCTTGTGTGTTCATTCTGCTGTTGGGATTTAAGTGGAAAGAAACTCGATTATGCCCTGTCTGGCGACAAAGTCTGCACCTCTTCACCCCCTTCACCGTTTCCTTTCTTTGCCTCTTTCGACACCGCACCAACTTGTACAGTGAAAAGGACTATACTAGACCATTTATCTAGTTTTAACAACATTTTTAATAGCCCAACACTTGAGCCCAGCATTAGTTTCAGAAAAAATGTGCATCTCAGGAAAAAAAAATAGTCCAGAGGCCCATCACGATTGACCCAAGTTAAACCAACTGTGTTCTAACCTAACCCGCCTGACCCGTAGCACCATCGGCCTCTCCTTCGTCATCCTCTCGCCCACCATCCCCACGCCGCTTCGATCCTTCCTTGTTGGACTTCTCCGGCAAAGCCATACATCTAGCCGAAACATCACTCATTGTTATCCGACGGTGATCGAATCCATCTCCGGCGAGGACACTATGCAGATCTTCATCCTCCGAACCAACGAGTCGCGACAGATCCGAAATCGATTCTCCTCCTTTGTGGGTCTTCTCATTCTCCAGCTTCTCTATGCCGCTGCGATCTTTTGACTCTGATCTTCTATGGCAAAGCGAATACTCTGCATGAACCACCACTTCTTGTTTTTCGTGGGGATCGAGTGCTATTCCGGTGATGACATGACAGTCGCGTAATCCTCTGAACATATGCACTGACGCATATGCGAAATTTAGCGACTGGGCAATTTTGCGATTACTTCGTGCAACACAAACTGCATACACGTCACGATGGTGAGTGGCAGAATCGTATGTATGCGTCAAAAGACATCGACAACGCATCTCCTTCCTTCACAGCCTAACTCCGTCGTGTTTAGTTAACGAAATATACAATCATTAACCGTAATCAATTTCAACTTAAGAATTCATAAATTTTTCTACATAACCCCATTAGTTTTTGGATTTAACAAAAAAAACTAGCAACAAAATAAATTTTGCAAAACAACCCCTCTGTCACAAAAGCAGCAAAAGTAACCAATAACCAATCAAAAGAGAGAAGTAACAAGTGATCTGTACCGTCAAAAGAAAGATCCAACGACTCTCATCCTTTGGTGTACCAGTATGCCAAAGATAAGTGCTATGCGCACCGAAACGCCACACACACACGGCACATGGAATCCGCCCCCTGGAAAATGACGGTCATTGGTCGTTTATCGAGTAAATGTAGTGGTAACTTTTATATTTTAGGGTGCAAAATTGCAAATAACTATTTTCGTAAAAATATAAATTATTAGAGAAAAACTCAAAACAGCCTCTGACAATTATAAGCTCCTGTGCCAACAAAAAGTTAATGTTATTTTTTTTGTACAGGGGCTAAGCAGTCTCAAAAAAAAAAGATCAGGGATCGGATTGAGTATTTTTTTTTGCTTGGAGACCTCGTTGTCTTTTCGAGATAATTGTCAGTGGTTGTCAGTAGATTGGACAACCCTCAATTCTATGTACCTCAAATGAATTGGACAATCCTAATTCTGAGACAGTTGACAGGAGTTGAGTCCGAGACCTTTGAGATGAGGAGGGGCGGAATGCAAACGTTATCCATTAAAAATGGGCCTCTAGTTTTTGTTCGTTTCTGATTTATGCCCATATACCTTGTGCGTGAAGTCTGTGGGCATAGTTTGGCAACGCTGACCAAAAAGAGGAAAAAGAATTATGAAAAGTAATACAAGTCCATACATGATTACTACATATAACTCTTGTGTCGTATATTCTACAAAGTTTCATAATGTTATGCTTTAATTCTAGACAAATGTACGAAGAATAACAAATTAAAGCCACCATATATGATATATGGATGCATTTCATGGCTAGAATAATAATCGAAGAAATAATAATACATAGTTTGTATAATTTGATTACATGGTTGGTAGTTATTAATTAAACTGAAGGAGCAAAGCACATGGGATGTGGAAAAAAGAGGAGTAGGTGTTAATGTGTGGTAAATAATGTTTCTTCTTTAACGTAACATACAGCATCATGATAGGGTGGTCCTTTAATTCTTTTCGGCTTTTTGCTTCTTCGATGAGATGAGATTAATAATTATGTATGGCTTCATATATTCATATTTCTCATCTAGTACGACGTCGTAAAGTGATGCATTCTTCGCATGGAGTCAAAAGTTACTTTGCTTCAGTTTGTATTTAACTTCAACAATAATTGGTGTAGGAGAGAAAAAAATAAAATATAGGTGCTACTATGTTAATTGTTACCCCACCATGAAGTTTCCTTCCACTTATTATTTCTCCTCCCTAATGAAGCTAAGATAAGGCTACACCATTCTATAAGGTTTTATTTATCTGATGATTATCTCTCTTATTATCACATGATAGCCTATTATCAATTTACTAATAATGAATGACTACGTGCCAAAATGGAAAATTATGTCACTTAGGTGTTAGGTCTAATTTGATAAACTTTTTGGTTTTTAAAAAATGATTTATTAAAGCTAAGTTTTTAAAACATGTTTTTAATTTAAAATATATAACAACTATATTTGGCAGATCAAAATAAAAGTGATTTTTCATGAGTATAAATTACAAAAATTATGTTTTATAAAATTACTTTCATTTTAACATTTAAAATCAAATTAATTAAAAAATATTTTCATAGATATGTTTAAAATACTCCTAATTTTTTTAAATGAAGATTAAAAATACAAGCAAGCACGTAATTTCATTTTATTTATCAAACATAAAATAAAATAAAATAAAATAAAATAACATTTTTTTTAGAATTTTGCTAGGGAGCCAATGAGGTATTTTATAATGGCTACAATAGGCTGTTTGTTTGGCCCAATATAAATTAAAAATAAAGATTAACTCACTTTTATCCTAATTCAAAAATTTCTGTTCAGTTTTGTTTTAACTTCTACCATATAATCTCTAATTTTAATTTTTTCCCAATTCCCCTTTTTTAACGAAAGGTAACTCTACCCCCCAATCCCCCCACTGTCGCTGCTGAACATTCCGACTCCGCAGTTGCCGTGTGACCTGCAACCTGCTTCCGTGCCGATCAGGACTTCAATGGCCAACCTCCATCGCACCCGTCCTCCGTTGCTAGCAGCAACTGCTGTGCATCGTCACGGCTGAGCATCCTGCCGCCGAATTGCCGTGTGACAAGGAGCCTCCGTCGCTCACCCATAATGAAAATAATCATCCACTCAAGGATAAAAATAATCATCCGCATACCTAATAAATTGAACATCCAACATATTTTAATTATATATAACTAAATACAATCCAATCAAAATAATCATCCACATAATAATTAAAATAATCCTCTGCATACCTACTAAAATAACCATCCTATATAATATGGAGAGTTGCGGAGTTCTTTTGGGGAGATATTCCCTGACCAATGACCATTACGTATTAGCTTCCTTCAACCATTTTCCACGGTCTCATTTTGAATATTTGATCATTTCCCATATAAGACCAATCACAGCCCTAACATTATCTACTATACTGAAAACTTGATACCCCACATTGATTTTTGGTGTGGTCGTAGGTCAAAATTTTGTAAAAAACAAGAAAAATAGAACAAGACGATGCAAAAGAAGATGGAGATGGGTGGTAGGTGTTGGTAGTGGCGTTACTTGCAGGGTAGTGTTGCTGCTGGGCGTGGTGGTGGATCTTCAAGGAATTGGAGAGTTGAGTTGACTCTCCAGGGAGGAGGATGAGAGAGTAGGACTTGCCGTCTGCGATGATGGCTGTCGGGAGAGTGGCGCGAAAACAACGGCAAAGAGCGAGGTGCGTCGGGCTAATCAGCGGAAGTGGAGGTGGTGTCGGTGTCGGTGGAAAGCTGCGACGGCGTCGATATGGCCGGCCGGAGTGCAACGGTGCGATGTGAGGATGAGAGAAGATAACGGTGAGTTTTAGATGTATATGGGAGGTTATGGTGAGATAGGGAATAACGGTACGTAGTGTGAATGAATTTAAATACTAATCATAATTTTTTAAATTTTAAAATTTAAAATTAAATAATTAATTAATGATCTGATTTTTTATTTTTATTTTATCTTCTTTCTTTAATCCTATTGTATACATTATACATTAAAATTATTGTCTTCCCATACCTTTTTTTTTCAACTATTAGCGTTAAATTAATATAAGCATGTTGTAGTGTAAACTGCTATTATGTATGCATTTGATGAAACGATGAAAACATACCGGATAAGCAAGGATTTGACGTTTAAAACTATATATTTTTGGTAACTAATGGTAAGGATTTTTTTTCAAAATAAATTATGAAAAATAATTATTTTTACTAAATCCATTTTTGAGCTTTATTTATTGAAATATACGTTTTTTTTTTATAATTAGGGCAAGTTCGCCGTACTTTCCGGTAAACTCTATATAAATTATAGAGTTTGCCGCACACCCTGGCGAGTTCTATGATTTATACGGAGTTCGTCACACTCTCAGGCGAACTCTATAATATATATAGAATTCGCCGTACACCCTGGCGAACTCTAAGCAAAGTTCGGCGTATTATATATTTAGAGTAGGACCATTATCCTTTGTCCTTTTCTTTTCAAACCTTCTTCTAAATTTTATTCTGTTACTCATTTCTGTATTCCAGCGTTCTAGAAGTTCGTTATTTACAATATCAGTAGTTTGAGATTAGTAATTAATATGTTAGTTGGAGTAATTTTTCTCAGATTAGTTAGAGTTACCTAATATTTCTTAGTTGGTTGTTGCATGCTAATTATAATTAGAGTTACTGTTTACTAATTTCATGTTATTCAATAGTTGTTGATTGTTTTTAACATGTGAATTAGTATAAGTTGTTAGTCTATTCTTAGTTAGTTTAGTCAGAAAAAATTGGTTTAAGTTGTTAGTCAAATCTTAATAAAATTAAGTTAGAATATAGAGTTAAGTGACTTATTGTTTAAGGATGCCTAGGGTTTTAGTGAAAGTAACGTAAAATACTAGTATTTTGAAATACGTTTGTTTACAAATCCTGTTAATGCGAAACAAATGCTGATAAGTATATGTTATTTTGTGTAAATTGAGTGTGGTTAGATGGAGCAGCAGTTATTGGGATATGAGGATACCCTCTACAGATTAGATCAGGCTGAGCATATTACTGGCAGACTTGATCGAGTGGTACGATAATATCGTTGTCGTTTATCTCTCTTTAATTAATAAACAGTGAACTTGTGCTATTTAGAGTTGACTTTTTTTTTATTTTATCTTTCCGTTTGGTAGGCGCCTCGGATCTTGCACACCAGGTGGAATTTGATGACGAGGCCACCGGAGACGATTAAGCCATATCTCAGACGAGACGGGTTTGAGTATGTAACCTATATGGTTGAGTTCGATCATGACTGGCCACTTGCCTCGGTGTTGATAGAGAGGTGGAGGCCTGAGTCCCACACCTTTCATCTAGCATGCGGGGAGATGACCATCACGCTGCAGGACGTGGCGTATCAGCTGGGACTCAGGATCGATGGTGATCCTGTGAGTGAGTGCATGGGTAGTTGGGAGCAGCAACATCAGGGACGGACCATCGAGGACTTTTGTCAGCAATTATTGGGTGTTGTGCTTCGAGTTGAACTCTATAGTCTTTATCAGCGTCTGTGAGAACTCGGCACCGACTTGGAGTTGGGCAAGGGCCTTGGAACCCTTCCTGGCAAAAAGTTCTCCTAATCGGAAATAACTTGACTTGACAAGAGCCGTGATTGGCAAATTGCGAGAACCTTTCATGATAGCGTTTATGCACTCGGAGATATTCGTCGCCATGTGCCCGAATTTACGACCTTCATCCGCATACTGCACCCACTGTGAGCGTGGCATCTCTTCAAGCCACCTCGTGATTGCCTCATTCTTCAGCATTGTCTCCATCGTCGGGGTTAACTTCATACTGATCCATCATCGGATCCCTAACAGTGGAACCTTCGTGACTTTCAATGCCGTCATCCAACTCAGCATTGCCGACTTCAACATTAGACCCTTCTTGACTACCTTCAGGAGCCATATTCAGATTCATCATCGTTCGTCTGATATTTCGACTACCCAAATCAACGAAGAACACAAATAACTCCAACAGATGAACGTTTATCCAGCGGTTGTGCTAAGACCGTATAAGACGTACGTCCTCGTCGTCACGCAGACGATACCTGATTCAAAAGACCATAACGTTTTTCTCACAAGCATGTTCAAGTAAACATATAACATCAATAAATACAACACAGCTGTGACATACCTTTTATAAATTAAACTACCACCTATTTCGATTGGATATCTGTAGTAGATTTTCTTCACATTCTTTGTCTCTTGCATCCCCACAAAAAATAATATCAGATTCTTTAACAACTCTAAACTGTTGATTTTTGCTGTCAAATGGGTAAATATCGGTTGGTTCGATCTAAAAACGATAGAACCTTCTTCATCATACACTATTTCTCTATCGTAATGAATGAATAATAGTGAATTTCTTGCCATTGTAAAAAAAATCAACAACAACCAAAATGATTGTGGAGAACAAAGTCGGGTGCTCAATTTTATTCTCTAACTAACATTTATGGTGGAAACTTTGCCTAGAATTCGCCGGGGTGTGCGGCGAACTCTATATATATTATAGAGCTCGCTAGGGAGTGCGGTGAACTTCATATAAATCATAGAGTTCGCGCGGGCTATACGATGAACTTACCCAAATTAAAAAAAAAGACGTATATTTCGATAAATAAAACTCAGAAGTGAGTTCGGTGAGAATAATTATTTTTTATAATTTATTATGGAAAAAAAATCCCTAATGGAAGGAACAAAACGGAAATTATTTTTCATATGGAGAAGTGGTTGGTGTTTTGGGAGATTATTGGGAAGTGGGGTGATTTACCGGGGGGTGGAGGTAGCAGCCACCACGCAGGGGGCGTGCTGTCCAAGCAACCAAGCCGCGTGTCATCACCGGAGCACCACGCAGGGGGCGTGCTGAGGCCGCGTGTCATCGCCCAAGCACCACGCAGGGGGCGTGGTGAGGCCGCGTGTCATCGCCCAAGCACCACGCCGGGGGCGTGGTGACTTGGCAGCCATGCAAAAAGCTGACACCACGGGGGGCGTGGTGGAGGTGGCAGCGCAGATTTCCAAGGCGGTCTTCCATGCAGGAGACAATCTCCACTCCGGGAACCAACAAGCAAAGAAAGGGGGCTCTATATAAGGAGCCTCTTGGTCATTGTATAGGTAATATTGTTTGAGTGTAGGAGAAGGTTGCTGAAGAGAGAGTGTGTTAAAGACTACAAGAGAGATTAAGGATCAAGAAAGAGAAGAAG
>NC_029777.3:14977010-14982112 GCF_000817695.3 Arachis duranensis
ATAATATATACATATATCTATTTACGGTTTGTATACTAATAAATATATGCATAAACTTTTTAAATAGTAAATATTTTGAATTTTTTAACATAAATATGCGTATGTTAATAAATAAATAATATTATAATAAATTAAATAAGTAAGGTGTATAAAATATATTTAAAAAATAAATATTATAATAAATAAGGAATTTAAATTTTTAATAAATAAATAAATAAATAGATAAGCTATGTTGAATATTTTAATAAATAAGAAATTAAAATAAATATGTGAATGTTTATTAATATATTTATAAGGATTATTATTTAAATAATGTAACAGATATCTTTGTTGATGCAGCCTAACCGGAATTTGTTGGTGCGTAAACTGGATCCGCCACAGACGTGGAATTCGATAGTGGAGAACTACTTACGCGCCACGGGATTCTACCATGTGTCTAGAATTGGAGTCATAAGAGGATTTCACCCCATGTTAGCTGCTCTGGTTGAAAGGTGGAGGCCTGAAACTCACACCTTTGTATTGCCGATCGGTGAGGTTACAGTGACATTAGAGGATGTCGCTCATATATTCGGACTACCCATTGATGGAGAGGCTGTCAGTGGATGGACAGATAGTAGTGGCGAGTTCGTTCAAAGTCAGGGCATAGAGATATTCGGTCGTGAGCCATCAGTCAGTGGTAATGCGAAGTCTTATATAAAGCTTGGATGGGTTCGACAACGTTGGTAAGGCTTGGTAAGAATCCTCCCAACCACCGAAAACGTTGGCTATGGACTTCTGCTTTGCCAACCAAGCCTTTCGGTAACTAACGGTATAGTTGAACCTTGACTGGACTTCCGCAATTATAGATTTCACCTTGATGGACGGGTCCGTCTCGACCAATGGCCTTATAGCATCAGCAACTGTATCTGAGTCCAACTTCGAATGATCTTGTGAAATTGTTCCGATCGTGCACGTGTGGCTACCGTTGTATCTTCGTATCTCCCAACAACCTTTTTTCCGTATCAAGCTAGCTCGGATAAGTCAGTCACATCCGCGCCCGTACATCTTGCATTTTGCATAGAACGTCTGTGGCTCAGACTCATACACCTCATAGTCAACTCCTTTACCAATAGTGAAACTTCTAATTGCTGCGATGACCGACTTTCTAGAACTGAATTCCATTCCAATCCGGAACTCCCCGTCCTCACCATCGGCAACGCCTATGTCAACAAAATTAAAAATAGTAAAAAAAATTCAAGTTAAAATATAAAATACATATTTTTACTAACATTTTAAGAATATTCAACTATTTTACCGAGATTGACCGGTTTTCATCAGTTCATTTCCGATTTCACCAATTCATACTGGTTCGTTTCCTTATTCGGTTTAATTAACGGACCGGACCGGTTTAATATTTGGTTCACCAATTTTTCGGTCGAACTGGCCGGTTCAGTCCGGTCCGGTCCGGTTAAGACAACACTTTTTATTACTCAATCGAACGTATAAACTAACAAAAAATTATTATTTAGTGACCACGTACCTATGTTTGTATATTCCGGAAACTCGTGGGCATGCATGGCCTCGAGATCCAACTCACGCATAAAAGGTGGAACGTCCATCAGTTGACTGCTCGACGGACCCACCACTACATTCTCTGCTGCTGCCTCAACTCCCACATTACCATCCTCATCTTCGTCGCCGGCCTCATAAGTGGCTTCGAAATCATCTTCGCTGTCACTATTCATTCCTTGGTACACTGCATCTCTATCATCATGTATATCTATATCATTCTGAACCGCCACTGCCTCTACAGTTTCAAAATCAACGTACACCTCAATCTGTGGGTGTCGCATCTGAGTCTGCTGGTGAATTTGAAACATCTTCTGCATACTCGCTTCATCAGTGATCGGCATGGCATCAAACTGTATTAGACCACCAAAAACCACAACCGGATTTCGGTACAGAATTCTGCTCACTCTCATTAACGTACCATTCTCCATGCTTTGACAGAGGCCGTTCTGCAGCTCCATTAATGTCATCGTGCAGGGAACCACAAACGAAAACGGATTCTGGCACACAAACCTCACTCCCTCATGAGTATTACGTATTATCTCCCCGTTGCGATACACCATCAAATTTGCAGTTCCCTCCATTACACCACCTCAAAGAATCCTCACAACACACTCAAATCTCACTCACTATGGAAAACACTCTCGAGCTCTTCTTTATATAGAGCAGTGCTGCCTGTCTCAACCAATCACGCTTTGACACGTGTCAGAACGCCCCTGCGTGCTAACTCATCACGCCCCCCACGTACTGCACTTCCTGGCCAATCACTCGTCGCCACGTCAGCACGCCCCCCACGTGCTGACTCACCACGCCCCTTGCGTGCTGCCACGTGCTGCAACGATATTCCGCCACGTCAGCACGCCCCCTATGTGCTGCTTACGTGGCTTAACCAGAGCGTGCCACCTAGCCTCCACGCCCCTGCGTGTTGAAGGCACCACGCCCCCTGCGTGTTACCCCTTCATCTGACACGTCCATCTATTTGTAATACATACATGCGTGTTACCCCTTCATCTGACACGTCCATCTATTTGTAATACATACAGTAAATCCATTTTCTCCCGATACACTAAAATATTTCCCATATTTAAATTAATGAGCCGGAACAAAACTTTCCACAATATAGTTACTTTTAAATTTAATCTCATGAAGGCTCCATCAATCACGACATACATCACGTCATGAAGGGCCGAAATGAAATAATAAGGATAAGAGTCACGTACCAACGGCTAGTGCAAATAAAATTAGACTAAAATTAAGATCAAACAATTAAGATTTGTATTTAGTAATTAGGTTTTAGGTATTAGGCCAACAACCTCTAATTTAAACGGCATAATCTCTTTATATTCATCTAGAGATTGTGGGTTTGAATTTTCTTATTTTTGGTAAAAAAAAAGTAATATAATTTAATTTAATATATTTTATTATTTTATACAACATATAATACAAAAATTTAATTTATTTTTTATTTTTTAATTTTTATCTTTTAATTTTTTTAATTTTTCAATTTCTATCTATCAATCTTCTTTTCAAATCCGTAAAAGCATATGTTATTATACAAAAATGTTATTTATACACTAAAATCAGTTACTAAAATTAGTCATCAATGTATTTATATATAAATATATGTATAATTTAATTTATTTTTAATGTATATTTATATTTTAGCATATATTTTATATTAGTGACGAACTTTAGTGGCTAATTTTAGTGTACACGTAGCATAACTCTTTATTATATTAATGATTAGTGATTTGATTACAAAGCTCTCCTACAACTATACACTACTGCACTATATATAGCAATTGAACTAACTCCTATAATTCCGTCAACTCTATCCGTTGCTGCTTCTGATATTATCTGATTCGTTGCAAGTTATGATGAGCCATTTGTTGTAATTATGTTTTCTAATTTTTTAATTAAAACTTCTACGTTACCAATTAATTTCAAATGAATATATTTTGCAAAAATTATTAAAATTTATTATTTTTAGTTATTTTTTTTAATCATTAACCTATTTCTTTAGTTTAATAATTTAATAATATATTTTTAATTTATATTTTAAAATATTAATAATTAACTGATGCCGAAAATAATAAAAATGCTGGTTAATAAAAAGAAAAAGAGTATTGTCTCTCTAAGAAATAATAATGCAATGAAAGGAAGCTTTTGATGCAAAGCACAGTTTAATTTGCTTCTAAGTAATAACAGTTTCATTCTTCAATAAAAATTGGAAATGAAAAAGTAAGGTGTGTCGGTTTTGTATTTTCTTTTTGATTTTTTTAACAATAAAAATAATAAAATTTTACTTTTATTTTTATTTCTATTTCTTGATTTACATCTTATTTTATAAATTTTTAAAAACTAAAAAATACAAAATACAAAATATGAAAATGAGAAGCAAAAGGACTCATTATTTGCCATTCATTTCCTAATGTTTTTTTTTATTGTTATTTTGGTTTTGATTTTTGGTTTTGCTAGTATTTATTGTTTAATTACTATCCTTATATCCTATAATAAACGAAGAATGCGTTGAATCTGCTACTACTTTTATAAAGTGAAGAAGAACCTGAACCTCCCTTTGATATCCATCCTCATCATGCATCTGATGAAATGAAATGGTTCAATTATATTCCCGTCTTTCACTCCTTCAATCACTTTAAAAAATTTTCTATTATGATTAGTATATTTTCTTAGGAAATGATCAAGCTCATCCTACACTAATATCCATGGCATCACTTTTTCAAGCTTAAGTTTTTCTTATTTTTATATTAATGCCTCTTCCCCTTCTATTTTTCAATTTTATGATTAATATACAAAATTTTAATATTTTTTATTTTAATAAATATATAATAATATATACTATTTTTAAATTTATTTTAAGAAGTTAAAAATAAAATTGGATATATTGACAAATAATAATATTTAAGTGTGTCTAAATATATTTAATTTTTTATTTAATTTTTTATTAAAATACAGTTGAATACAAAAAATATATATAGGTGTATTAAATAAATATTGTATCTAAAATATATATGATACAACTCAGCAAAATATTCATAATTCACATAAAACAAATAGTATATATGGCTAGGAAACGGTTTTTTTTTTTTAAGAAAATTAAATTAAATCCTATTGTTCATGATAAACAAACTTTAATGAATATGTATTGAGTTTCCCACGCTGTGTAGTATATGTAGATGATATATTGTTTTAGAGCATGAAATATATTTTTTATTTTTAATATTATTTACAAAATTTTTAAAATTATTTTTAACGTTTAAATTTATTTAACTTTATCTCTAATATTTTGAAATAAGTTCTAAAATTAAATTAAATTAAATATTAAAATTAAATGTAAAAGATTTAAAACATTAAGACAAAATATATTATTTTTTATTTAGTTTTTGATGGCATGCCGCATGCAGAAATATCAAATTAGTAGACAATGGTGCAAACTTTGAAACGAAGTTAGAAGGCAATTATTATAGCCACAAGGTGGATGTAATACGCGTGCAATTGAGATCCATCACAGCCACACTTTATTATAATTATAT
>NC_029777.3:14982173-14983015 GCF_000817695.3 Arachis duranensis
ATAATATGTTACATTAAATATTATGTGATATGATAATATAATAAATTAATATTACGTATCATAAAATAATTAAATAATTATTAAATCAATATATCGCGTATTATTTGATATGTCATAAATTTATTTAAAATTAAATTAGTATCTAAACTACATATGTAAATTATTTTTGTCACTGAAATACACACGCAAGTCCTTATATTAAATTATTCTTTGTAAGTTGATCAATTTTTTAAGTTTTAAGGACGAAAATGATTTATATATGTACTCTTAAAGATTTATACGACTCTAAATATATCTATAACATGTTAGAATATATGACACATGTGACATGTTGCGAATTTTTTATTTTTAATATTAGAGTGGTAGTGGTATTTTTTTAAAATGTGAATTGTTGGGGTGTTATAGTCAAATGTGAAATCGTTTAACTAGAGAAGCAGAAATCGGATCATCCGATTTATTAAAGGTACAGAAATCGGACTGTCCGATTTCTAGAGATACAGAAATTGGATCGTCCGATTTGTGAGAAGTACACAAATCGGACCGTCCGATTTGTGTTAAAAAAAATAAAAAATTTGAAATACAGAAATCGGCCCCTCTGATTTGTGTACTTTCGACAATTTTAAAAAACACAAAAAATTACAATGTCAAGATATATCACCACTTATACTTTCATAACAAAAAAAATTATCCACATGTTACATGTGACTAATTTAATATATCAAACCAATTATTTTGTGATATATGACATTAAATTACTATATTATTATGTCACGTAATATGTTATTATCTAACTAATAAAAAAATTAATTTAATTTATGATTTATGATTTATTTTTTAAAAGT
>NC_029777.3:14983521-14994753 GCF_000817695.3 Arachis duranensis
TTGACTATTGACCCCACTAATTATATAATAAGTAATACCTAGAAATACCTACCTATGTAGAGTGAGGACTTGTTTCATATAATAACCGGCAAATTAGGTCAGACTGTAAGAGCAATGCACTTGTACCCATGCATGTGAATTGGTAAATAATAATAAGATACATAGATAAACAGCATTTATTCAATTTTAATTTGATGCACGAAAAGCACGTGTGAATAGGTTAATGGGAATAAAAGGAATTTGTTGGGGGCGGCGGTGGATGAGTGGTGGTGGCATCAATGGAGGATCACCGTCCTAAGCTTGCGCCCACCACTACTTTCATCTCTCTTTTGTCATTTGCCAATTAAATTGGACAATACCAACGGCTAAATCTTACTAATAAATGGCATAGTTGTTCTATACTCATTTAAGAGGTTGCAAGTTCGAGTCTTGTTACGAATCTGGGCCACGGATCCCAGACCCGAGATTAGACCTGAACCTGGAATTTCGGGTCCAATCCGCCTCTCTTTTCTAGAAGGCCCGAAACCGGTCATCTAAAACTCATAACCAACTTTCGAATTCAAACGTCTTCCTTATCTTAGTCAAATAAAGATAAGATAAGATATTCACTATCACCTATAAATAGAGGACCCAGGTCCCTCCAGGTATTTATTCATTCCTCACACCTTACACCTCTCAGATCCATTCTGACTTGAGCGTCGGAGTGTCTTTGCAGGTACCTCCCCCCATTGCTCCAGTCAAGTGATCCGGCCTCCGCCTCGACCCGCAGGTTCCCGATCCACCCTTCAACCCGTACCAGAGACATCTCGTACATTGGCGCCGTCTGTGGGGAACTTGCGCCGGCCAAGCCAGGATGGGGGATGTTCTGGAAGAAACCCCCTCAAGCCAGGATAACTCTCGACCGCCTTATCCAACCCCAGAACACCAGGAGGTCACAAACCAAGCAAGGATAGCAAGTACTATCCACCACGCAAACGACCACGTCGTCACGGAACAACGACATCCTGAGAAAACTAGGGACAAGGCGGCACAAATTACCCAAGATCTCTGCCTCCGGGTCCAGGAAGTCGAAGGCAAGTTGTCCACTAGAGAAAAACACAACAACGAACACGGAAGCCAAGCAACTTCCAGGTCAAGATCTCGCCACGGCAGATCGCCAACCCGGCGACACGATAGGAGAGACGGTCGCAGCACCTCACGCAACCACGGGCACGAGAAATCGCCAGAACGGCGATACAACAAAAAGCACAACTGCAGCGCTTCCCGAGATCTAAGTCGTCAACACGACTCAGACGAAGATCGGCGGTACCGAGATACCAAGCGCAAAAGAAACGACCACACAATAATGGGAGCTACACCCTTCACAGAAAGAATCTTAAGAGCAAAACTCCCTAAAGGTTTTGACAAACCTACCGACATGAAGTACGATGGAATCAAGGACCCCCAGGAACATCTAACGGCCTTCGAGGCATGCAGAGCCTTCCCGGTAACCCTTACGAGGCCGGCAATCAAATGGTTCAACGCCCTCCCAAACGGATCCATAGCCAGTTTCCACGATATAACACGAAAGTTCATGGCCCAGTTCACGACTAGAATCACTAAAGCCAAACACCCCATCAGCTTACTAGGGGTCACGCAAAAACAAGAAGAATCCACAAGGAAATACCTCGACCGCTTCAACGACGAATGCCTAACGGTCGACGGACTCACGGATTCCGTCGCAAGCCTCTGCCTAACCAACGGGCTCATGAACGAAGATTTTCGCAAACACCTCACCACCAAACCCGTATGGACCATGCACGAGATCCAGAACGTCGCCAAAGATTACATCAATGACGAAGAAGTCAGCCAGGTCGTCGCCGCCAATAAACGGCAGCACGACAACACCCAACACGGCAACTCGGCTCCCCGCCATAACCCACCACCCAGAGAGAATCAAAGGGACCACCCCAGACCGACAAATACAAGCCGACCACCGAGAATCGGCAAATTCTCTAATTACACACCCCTAACAGCACCAATTATTGAGATATACCACCAAATAGCAGATTGAGGCATCATACCGAAATCCCGGCAACTCAAAGAAAGGACGGAAGGCAACAAAACCCTCTACTGCAACTACCACCGAGGTTACGGTCACAGGACACAAGATTGTTTCGACCTTAAAGACGCCCTCGAACAAGCCATACGAGACGGCAAACTCCCAGAGTTTGCCAAAATCATTAGAGAACCAAAACGTGCGGAAAGAGACAGGTCGCCTGAAAGAGAAGGGCGTAACCCAAGGACACCAAAGCAACCCCTCAGGGAAAGCCCAGAGGAAGACCCGACCATCATAGTAAACATCATCACAGGCAAGGACGTATCGAGCAAGTCAAAACTAACAATGAAAAAAGATCTCAAAGTAATGGCCATCAGAAACCAAACTCCAACCACCGCGGCCGACAATACGATAACCTTCTTACCAGAGGACTGCCAGCACGGCACCTCGGCCGAAGATGCCCCTTTCGTCATCTCGGCTAGAATCGGAACAGGACTAGTACGATGGATACTGGTGGACACCGGGGCAGACTCAAACATCCTCTTCCAAGGAGCCTTCGATAAACTCGGGCTCCACAACGACAACCTCCAAACACACCGCAACGGTGTCACGGGACTCAGAGACAACTTTCTCAAACCAGACGGCTCAATCACCTTTCCCATCACCATAGGAACGAGCAACCAGAAGAAGACAATCCTATCTGAATTCGTAGTCCTAAAAGACTCCACAGCCTACAACGTGATTCTCGGAAGAAAAACAATCAATGACTTCTCCGTAGTCATCTTTACCAAATACCTCCTCATGAAATTTAGAACCGAGGACGGCTCCATCGGTACCATCCACGGGGACAGCAGAGTGTGACAACACCAGCCTGGCCCTAAGAAAGAAATCCCGAGATGCGGCCGGAATATTCCTAGCTGACCTGGACGCTCGACAAGACGGCCAACCCAGGCCAGAGCCAGAAGGCGACATGGAAAAACTACAGATAGGGCCAACCAAAGAGGAATACACCTTCATTAACAGGAACCTCCCATACGATCTTAAAGAAGATCTTTCCCAACTCCTGAAACAAAATAAAGACTTGTTCGCATTTACACCAGCCGACATGCCGGGAATAAACCCCGATTTAATGTCCCACCGGCTAGCCGTAGACCCCAAGGCTAAACCGGTAGCACAAAGGAGACGGAAAATGTCACCAGACCGAGCCGCCGAAATCAAAAGGCAAGTTAAAGCCCTACTCGAAGCCAACTTCATCAGGGAACTCCCCTACACAACCTGGCTAGCCAACGTCGTGAACGTCGTGCTAGTGAAGAAATCCAATGGAAAATGGCGAATGTACGTCGACTACACGGACCTCAACAAAGCCTGCCCAAAGGACGCCTTTCTCCTACCAAACATTGACGGATTAGTAGATGCCGCATCCGGCCATCGATACCTCAGCTTCATGGACGCATACTCCGGCTACAACCAGATTTTGATGCACCAACCAGACGAAGAAAAAACAGCGTTCATCACCCCAGACGGGACATACTGCTACATAGTAATGCCCTTTGGCCTGAAAAACGCCGGAGCGACCTACCAAAGACTCGTCAATAAGATATTTCAAAACCTATCCGGAAGCAAACTAGAAGTCTACATAGACGACATGCTCGCCAAGACTGAATCCGGCGAACAACTCATCGACGACCTCAAGGACATAATGAACACCTTACGAAAACACCAAATGCGACTCAACCCGGCAAAATGTGCCTTCGGAATGGAGGCAGGGAAGTTCCTCGGCTTTATGATCACACAACGTGGAGTAGAAGCAAACCCGGAGAAATGTCGCGTCGTCCTTGAGATGACGAGCCCAAAAACCCTTAAAGATATCCAAAAGCTCACCGGTCGATTGACGGCGCTATCACGCTTTCTCGGGGCATCGGCTCAAAAAGCCATCCCTTTCTTCAAACTGATGAAAAAAGGAGCCCCTTTCAAATGGGAGACAGAATGTGAAGAAGCATTCCAACATTTCAAGAGAGTCCTAACGGAACCACCAATCCTCGCCAAACCCCAGACAGGGGAGACACTCTACCTGTACCTGTCCATAACGGAAGAAACGCTTGCAGCAGCGCTCATCCGTGAAAACGAGAAGAAAGAACAAAAGCCCGTGTACTTCATAAGCAAAGTTTTACAAGATGCGGAAACTTGCTACTCACGCTTAGAAAAGCTAGCTTTCGCACTCCTTACAGCATCCCGACGCCTGCGACAATACTTCCAGGCCCACCCGATGACGGTCCAAACCGACCAAGCGGTTAAGCAGGTACTGCAAAAACCCGACCTAGCGGGAAGAATGCTAGCATGGTCCATCGAGCTATCCCAATTCCAGATTAAGTTCGAACCCCGAAACGCAATCAAAGCACAAGCCATGGCCGATTTCATCGCCGAGATGACCCCAGGAAAGCTCACCTCCGAATCATGGAAACTACACGTCGACGGCTCATCAAACGTCACCTATGGAGGCGCCGGAGTCATCCTCGAAAGCCAAACGGGATCACAATCGAACAGTCAGTACGATATGAATTTCCAGTATCGAAAAACCAAGCAGAATATGAGGCCCTCTTGGCAGGCCTAGCCCTAGCCCGGGAAGTCGGAGCAAAGGTCCTGGAGGTAAATACCGATTCACAGGTAGTCAGTTCCCAAATTAACGGAGACTACCAGACACGAGATCCCCTACTCCAAAAATACCTCGCCAAGGTAAACAAACTGAAAGAAGGATTCGAGCACGTTACTATACAACACGTTCCTAGGGAACGAAACGCCAGGGCAAACCTACTTTCCAAACTAGCCAGTACCAAACCAAGACACGGTAACAA
The DNA here is from genome assembly GCF_000817695.3 of Arachis duranensis. NCBI lineage: Eukaryota > Viridiplantae > Streptophyta > Magnoliopsida > Fabales > Fabaceae > Arachis > Arachis duranensis. The sequence continues at coordinate 14,988,412 of NC_029777.3, forward strand.
ATCGCTAATTCAGGAAGTCGTTAAGTCGCCCTCCGTGTCAACAACAAGCAACGCTCATCTGACATTCTTGAACCAGGGATCTTGGACCTACCCTATCCTACAGTACCTCCTCGACGGAGCTTTGCCGTCAGACCCCAAAGAGGGAAAACGAATAAAAAGGGAAGCCGCCAACTATACCGTTGTCGCAGGACAACTATACAAACGCGGATTCTCGCAACCCCTGCTCAAATGCGTCGAACCCGGGGACACGGAGTACATACTCCGCGAAATCCATGAAGGTTGCTGCGGCCACCATGTCGGAGGTAAAACATTAGCCCAAAAAGTCATCAGGGCAGGCTACTTCTGGCCCACGGTTATCCGGGACTCCATACAAATAGTTAAAAACTGCAACAAATGCCAAAGGCACGCCAATATCCACCAAGCCGCCCCTCACCAGCTCAGCATCATATCGGCAGAACGGCCATTCGGCACCTGGGGGATCGACCTCGTCGGGCCCTTCCCTACGGCACCCAGTCAACTCAGGTATCTCATCGTCGCCATAGACTACTACACCAAATGGATCGAAGCCGAACCCCTGGCCTCCATAACGGCAACCCAATGCCGAAAATTCCTCTGGCGACAGATCATCACCCGATTCGGGATCCCCGAGATCGTTATCTCGGACAACGAAACCCAATTTGCTGACAAAAAGTTCAGAGAATTTTTAGAAGGGCTAGGTGTATCTCACCGTTTCAGCTCGGTAGAACACCCCCAAACAAACGGACAGGTGGAATCCGCGAACAAAATAATCGTCAAAAGGACTCAAGAAGCGGCTCGACGAAGCCAAAGGACTATGGGCCGACGAACTCGGATCGGTCCTATGGTCATACCGAACCACACCTCAAACGACCACGGGAGAAACACCTTTCCGATTAACATACAATGTGGAGGCAGTCATCCCGATAGAGATCGGAGACCCAAGCCCCAAAAAAACAGTCGGAGGTAACGATGAGGAAGCAAAATGAGACCTCATTGACGAAGAAAGAAGCATAGCTCATATCAAAGAGCTAGCCCTAAAACAAAGAATCAGCTTAAGATACAACCATGGCGTCGTCCGACGAGAATTCGCAACCGACGACCTCGTCCTACGACGAAACGACATCGGTCTCCCAACCCCAGGAGAAGGGAAACTCACTCCCAACTGGGAAGGACCATACAGAATCAAGGCTGTAATCGGAAAGGGAGCATATAAACTCGAACGGCTTAACGGCGATGAAGTCCCAAGGACATGGAACGCCGCCAACTTACGGCGATACTACACTTAGGCCGACCTAACTAGGTCACCCCTTTTCTCTTTATTGTTTATGTCTCTTCTTTACCTATCTTCCCATTTTACGACTCTTGAATTTTAATTTTCGCTTAAGTATCAATCCCGGGTACTCTTTTCCCCCAAAGACGGAGGGTATTAACGAGGCCCAACCATCAATAAAATTCCATTAAAAGCTATTTCTATCTTTCTAAGTGTCCCAAATACGGAACAAAGACGCGGCCACGACTGGGGGACCGATCACCCCCCAGGCCCAACACACGGATATCCACGAAAAACCCGACCAAACGGCGGTCCGAGGGAACAAATAAAACACACAAACGAAATAGCTTAAAACGGAATATACAAAAAAAAGGGCCGAACGGCCGAAAATACCATAAAATAGAATATACAAAAAAGGCCCGAACGGCCAAAAATACCATAAAACGGAATATACAAAAGAGGCCCGAACGGTCGAAAATATCATTAAACGAAGTCCGATATTACGAAGTAGCGATTACATGGCCCATGGCCATCCAAAACATTCAAAACACAGTTCAAAATGAAATTCAAAAAACAAAGATAGAAAGCTACTCGAGATCGACAATCTGGCCACCACGAACAGTCTTGAAAGCTCCCATCACGGACACATCCACACCCGGAGCCAGCACTAAAGCCTGAGCCCTCATTATCTCCTCAGTAGCCACAATTGCACCCTTAGCATCAGCCAGCAACTCCGTTTTCTCCCTCTTCAAGGTAGCAACCTCGGCCTTCAGAGCTTCTGACTCACCGAGAAGCACGGCAGCTTGGGAACCCACATTAGAAGCCCGTTGCCGCTCCTCACCCAGTTGGGAAAGAAGTGAAGTCTCAACTTCAGAAAGTCGGAGAATCTCCGCCCCGACTTCCTCAGAAGACTTCACTGCCTTCTCCCTCGCAGCCTCGGCAGCCTCAAGCTTCTCCTTCAACTTAACCACCTCAGCCTGAGAATGGCAGAGTTTCTTATCCAACAAACCGACCTAAGCCATCACGGGCTCAGCTTTCCGAACAACAACGGCAGATCGAAGGAGGGCACGATACACCGACTTGGCCTGGAACGAAACATCGCAACCATAAAAAAACGGCTCTGTACCAGGCATCAAGTGTTGATCAATGAACCCCGAGGCATCGAAACGTCGGTCCATCACACTAGGCACAACACCCTCTTCCTCGAAAGTCTCGTTGCTCGGTTCCTCAGGCCTCTTTCTCTTCCGAGAAGCCTCAGCAGCCGTGACCACGATGACTTCAGGCAAGTTCGCGGGACCATGCGAAACCTGAGCATCGGCCCGCACACCCGAAGAAACTACCTCCTGAGAAACAGCTTGAGAATCCACAGCGGGATTAGAGACAGGAGTAGCCGGAGACGACGACCCCTCCTCCCGGCCCATCGCTGCCTTCAGCCGTGCCAAAGAAGTCAAACCACCAGCCATCTCAACTGAAAGAAGAAAAAATCCCAAGTTACAAAAACGGGAAAACAAACATAAAAACCAAGAAAGGGACAGACACACACCAATATACGCCCGACAAGCCTCGGGATCCCCCATAACGTCTCGAGGATTTAACGGACGCTCGCCAAATAGATGCCACAAGACATTGGCAATATCCTCATCCTCTGGAGACAAACCGTCATAAGTAACCTTAGTCAAAACCGACGGCCCGGCGCAAAAATTCCAATAAGTCGGAAACCGGCGCACGCCCTCTACAGACAACCAAAAAGGATGATGCCCCCGAACTGGGCGCACCTTAAAATACTCCCTCTTAAAACCATGAAAGGAGTCTTCAAACAAACCAAAAATGCGGTGATGAGGCTGAGCCCAAAACGACATATACCCTTTCTTATGTTTCCCCTCCTTAGACGGAAGAGTACATAAGAAAAGGAAAAGGAAGACAGGAACTGTAGCCGGGAGATCAAGATACCGGCACACAAGCTCGAAAGTTCGAACGGCTGCCCAACTATTTGGATGAAGCTGAGACGACGCCACAGAACACCGACTCAGCAGCTCCTGAACAAACGGCGAAAAAGGAAACCGCACGCCGAGCCGAGTAAACATTGATTCGTAAACCCACATCCAGTCCGGAACAGTGGGCGAATCAAGGTTTAAATAGCCAACGCGCTCATCGGCATCCGGAAGGGCAAGCTCGTACTGCCGCTCCATATCGCCGCCACCACAAATCGCCCCCTGATCACAGAGGCGTTGAAGATCGGCCTCCGTCATCCATGACAGAACGCCCCACACGTCGCTAGTCACCCAAGTGTAGCGAGCGGGGACCCCCTGGAAGGGGCTATCGGAGTACCCACACCCTTACTCCTCCGCCGATGCATACCTAAAACAGGGAGGAGCACCACCGTCAGCCTACACTACCCACGCAGAAGCAAGGAAGACAACCGAAACCCTACTGCCACTAACAACCCAACGCAGCGGTGCTCAACCCCTTTAAAACACAAATACCACCACCCAAAACACAAAACGTAGTGCAACAAGGAAATGACAAAGCAATACATGGCAGATACAGAACAACAACAAGCAAAAACAAAGAAAAGAAGAGGAAAACCAACCTGACAAACGCAGAAAAACCCTGGGAAAAAGCTGGAAAGCAGAAGTTCCACCGCAAAGCAACACCAGAAAACACCACAGAGAAAAAGAACAGTTTCCTTTAGAAGAAGAGAAAACGAAAGGAAAAATGAACTGATCAAGGGAAGCAAAGAAGGAAAACCAAAACGGTTTTCAAAAGGGCCAGGAAAAGACACGAATACCCCTAGGCAATAAAAGGCGCGTAGGGGCAATAAAGGAAAACGTCCCCTCACATTAAATGCCCCCTCGAAAATAAGAAACTAATAAAAGCACGCCTCGAAGAACACAACAGACGCAGTAGGCACGGAAGAGTCACGACAAACCAAAACGGCCAGACGAATCTTCCACAAAGACGGATCCGAGGTACCGACCTCCCTCCAGAGGGCCAAACGACCACCCGAGAAGAACTGAAACCCGCGGTCAAAACCATACCTCCCAGCGATAGATTGACCTTGCTCGCTCTCCCGCTGCGGGGGCAACTGTTACGGATTCGGGCCACGGATCCCGGACCCGGGATTAGACCCGAACCCGGATTCCCGGGTCCAACCCACCTCTCTTTTCTAGAAGGCCCGAAACCGGCCCTCTAGAGCTCCTAACCAACTTTCGAATTCAAACGTCTTCCTTATCTTAGCCAAATAAAGATAAGATAAGATATTCACTATCACCTATAAATAGAGGACCCAGGTCCCTCCAGGTATTTATTCATCCTTCACATCTTACACCTCTCAGATCCATTCTGACTTGAGCGTCGGAGTGTCTTTGCAGGTACCTCCCTCCATTGCTCCAGTCAAGTGATCCGGCCTCCGCCTCGACCCGCAGGTTCCCGATCCACCCTTCAACCCGTATCAGAGACATCTCGTACAAGTCTCATATCTTTGGTAAAAAAAAAAATAGATGTTATTTTTTTTTCAAATAAGATTTGCTATTTTTGTACGGAATAAAAATTACATTAGCATTTCTTACTTTATCACCATGTATATTTAGTTTACCACATTGATTTTGAATTGCGCATAAATTATATTTTTCTCAGTCATTGGTTATAAATAATAACAAAAAAGTAATTTCCTTATTTATCTATATCTATCTACTTAATACGTTAAAAATTAGTTTTGTTTTTATATCTATATGATTTTTTATTATCCATGTCAATCTATTTTAGTTTAGAATAATATATATACAAATCATACGAATTATTATTACGTAGTTATGCTTAAGAAAATAATAGAGGTGGTCAAATAATAATGGAGGTTCATGCCCATAAAAAAATAATGATTATAACCCCGATAAAAAAGTTTTGTTATATTAGTATATGCATTAGTATATGACATTATCACAATCATAATAATTATCTTTTGAATTATTAAATGTTAAAATTTATTTTATGATTGTTTTTACTATTTTTGTTTAAGAAAGTATTAATTAGTTCTATATATACCCTTTGTTATTGAAAATACACAAGGATATGTGTATTAAAAAATAATTATGTATATGGTACGAGTTATTAAATTGCCGAAAGTATTTTATTACCGAGGCAAAAATAAAGGTGGTCTAAATTCACATACAGATTTTTTCGTCATTAACTAACTATCTAATAATAAAAAATTGTTAATAATAATTTAATTAAATTTATTAAATTATTTAATAATTATTAATTATCAATTTTATATAAAAATAACTGCAAGAAAGAAATATAAATCAAATGTAATTTAGTTTGCTTTGTATGGTACGATACACAAATATAAGTAGGGTTGTTAAAGCAAGCAATCGATATTATTGCCTAAGAAAAAAAGTGAAACAAAAAAGAGTCATTACATATTTTTGGTAGATTCAGGTAGGAGCGTGTATGACATTTTCTCTTTTGTGTATACCATTATTTTGGCACAATGATTATTATTATTATTAGCATAGTGTTTTGCTTTTCTTTATCTTTTCAGTTTTCAGTATTCAGTATTCATCCAATGACTCACCATTGCAGCAACGGCAACAAGAACAAATTATTATTTTTTTTGGTAAATATATTATTATTATTATTATTAAATAAATTTTGACGGAGAAGTCGTCACCGGTCAACGTATTAATTTGATAATTTGGTGGTAGATGGAGAATTGGATACTACGATTTGATTTCACATTGCATTAACTCCTTTAACCAAACGTAAAATTTATTTCCTCGTAAAATATACGCAACAACGTTTGGTACATTTAATTTGACTCTTAATTTTATACATATATATAATAATAATACGATCTTGCCAAGAATATCACAAATAGATAATTTAAATAGATTAATAGAAACAATTTTCTAATATTTTTTATTGCATTGATAATAAATTATAAAAAATAAAATCTTCTAATTTAATTTTTTAACTAATATTCTTAATTCACTTTTTAGGTAAATCCTTAATAATTAAATAAATACAAAAAATGAAATATTTTGATTAACATAATT
>NC_029777.3:14994807-15048342 GCF_000817695.3 Arachis duranensis
AAAAGACTTGGCTTGAGAATCTAAAATCATATCCCAGAAATATTGCTTTCCATTTCCACTAAAATCTCTCATTTCCAAAATTGATGTACCAAATTAAGGCATTGAATGTGAGTATCAGATTCTAAATTACATATCAAGACATGATTATTCTGCATACCAAATGTATGATAAAATGTTTGTGTTAATGGTTTTATTCATACATCTATTTTTCTTTCATTCCTTTTTCTTTTTGGAGTCTCTGCCAACTTTGTTTTGTATTGTTTTTCGTTTGCTTTAAACTTTAACAGTTATGAGAGATGCTTAGGACACTGCTACCAACCTATGCTCCATAAAAAGCAAACCAAAGAAGAAGCAAGAGAGAGAAACACAACATTATAAACTGCAACAACAGAAAACACAGAGATCTAACCAACATGGGCTGAACTCATGCAATGGATTGAATAACAAAGAAATGTTTCTTTTGTGTTGTCTCTGGTAACTGGAAGCTGAAGTTTCTTTTTTCTGTTGGTGAGTTTCTTTGTTCTTTTTTTATCTGAATTATGGAGTTATATTGTTACAGTTCTTCATGGAGTGATTTCTTCTCTTGAATTATGAGCATTTTAGTTTTTAACTGATCTTAGTGTTTCATTGGTGTTTGATATATTGATCATGGGGTTTGAAGAAAAAAGAATACTCTGATGCATAGTAGTTTCACTAATTTATGTTCTTTTTTACTAGCCAAATTCTATAAACAATTTTTTTTGTTGGATGAATTTTAGTTATTCTTTTTTCTTCCTATTTTGTTGGGATCAGTTCAAGCTCTGACTTGTCAGACTTTTGTTTCATTCACATTTGGAATCAAAGGCTTCAACGACCAGGCTATGGTTTATCTGAAACTGAGGATTTTTCATTTCTTTTATGTCTGAATCGATGATTCTATGCAAATGCAAGTGGCCATGAGAGAATTTTGCTTCCCATAATTTGAGTAACTGTGCTTGCATTTGCTGTCAAATGCACATTTAGTTGCTTATGGTTTTACTTTGATTTTTCTTTCTTGATGTTTTTTCACTGATGATGTGTTGTTTCTTTCAACATCAGAACTCAGAAGACACAGTGCTGGGTTCCCTAAGTGATGGCTGCGGCTCTGTCACATTCTGATTCTGACTCTAAGATGAAATATTCATGGTGGTGGGACAGTCACATAAGCCCCAAGAACTCCAAATGGCTCCAAGAAAATCTCACAGGTAATACTTTATCTCTTTCTGGTAAAGATGTTGACACTGTTATGATTCATCCTATTGCACCCTTTGTTATTGTTCTTAATTCTTTCCTATCATACATAACTACTGATATTTGTATCGTGCTTTACAAAACATAATTTTGAAGTAATAGGTTGAGATTTTGTTATTAATAACCATATGGTGTTCTCAAACACATTTGAATTAAGCACATCATCTCTTGATGAACAGATATGGATGCCAAGGTGAAGCAAATGATTAAGCTTATTGAAGAGGATGCAGATTCCTTTGCTAGAAGGGCTGAAATGTATTATAAGAAACGGCCGGAGCTTATGAAATTGGTTGAAGAGTTTTACCGTGCATACCGGGCATTGGCCGAGAGATATGATCATGCAACCGGAGTAATTCGCCAGGCTCATCGTACCATGGCTGAAGCATTTCCTAATCAAGTGCCTCCAGTACCAGCAGATGATTTGCCTTTAGTTTCTTCCACAGAGACTGAGCCGCACACACCGGTGACGCCTCACCATTCACATGGATTATTTGACCAACATGGAGCTCCTAATTATGAACCTGATACTGCTATAAGCAAAATGGGTCTAAAACAGCTCAATGATCTCTTCATGTTAGGAGAAGATGCAAGTCATGTGAAGCATTTGGAAGGGCGTGCTAAAAGGGGCCTCACTTTTCTTGATTCAGAGGAGACTAATGGGTTAAAGAATGGAAGCCATGACAATGGAAGTCAAGGCTTATCCGAGTCTGAACGAATGACTAAAGCCGAGACAGAAATTTTGGCCTTAAAGAAAGCTCTTGCTAAATTGGAAAGTGAAAAGGAAGCTGGATTGCTTCAGTATCAGCAGAGTTTGGAGAGATTGTCCAATCTGGAATCAGAAGTGTCTAATGCAAGCGAGAATTCTCAAGGACTTGACGAACGCGCGAGCAAAGCTGAAGCCGAAGTCCAGACCTTGAAGGAAGCCCTTGTAGTATTGCAGGCAGAAAGAGAAGCCAATCTTTTTCAGTACCAGCAGTGCTTGGAGAAAATATCTACTCTGGAGCTAAGCATCTCTTCTGCTCATGATGATGTAAGAGAACTTAATGATCGCGCTATTAAAGCTGAAACTGAAACCAAATCCCTTAAGCATGACCTTGCTAGAATAGAAGCTGAAAAGGAAGCTGCAGTTGCCCGAAATAACCACTCCTTGGATTCGTTGTCAAAACTGGAGGAGAGATTAGAAGAAGCTGAAGAGAATGCAAGGAGATTGAATGAGGAAGCTAATATAGCTAGAAGTGAAGTTGAGGCCTTGAAGTTGGATATTGCTAAACTTACTGAAGAGAAAGAAGATGCAGCCCTTCGATACGAGCAATGCTTGGAGATAATTTCCAGTTTGAAGCATAAACTCTCATGTGCTGAAAAGGAGGTGTATAAGCTAAAATGGAAGATAGCTGATGAGGCTGAGAAGTTAAAAAGTTCTGAACAGAAGTGTCTTCACCTGGAAACATCAAATCTGTCTCTGCAATCCGAATTGCAGTCATTAACACAGAAGATAAGTTCCCAAGGTGAAGAATTTAGTGAAAAGCAGAAGGAATTGAGTAGACTTTGGACTAGCATACAAGAGGAACGGTTGCGATTTATTGACGCTGAGACTGCTTTCCAAACTCTCCAGAATTTACATTCTAAATCACAGGATGACCTTAGATCTCTTGCAGCCGTGGTCCATAATGTGGAGTCCCAAAATCAAGCTTTAGAGGATGAAGTTCACAGGGTCAAGGAGGAAAACAAAATTCTAGATGATGTCAAATTGTCTTCATCCTTGACCATAAAGAATTTGGAGGATGAGATATTGAACTTGAGGGAGACAATCAAGAAACTTGAACAGGAGGTTGGACTGCGAGTCGATGAAAGAAATGCTCTTCAACAGGAAATTTATTGTCTCAAAAAGGAGCTTAATGGTGTGAATAAAAGGCATGAATCCATGATGGAGGATGTAAGGTCAACCGGCTTAGACACACAAGACTTTGCCTCATCCGCAAAGAAATTGCAAGACGAGAACTCAAAGCTGAAGGAGGAATGCAAGGTAAATCAAGATGAGAAAGCATCTCTTCTGCAAAGACTGGAAATCATGGAACAGCTTTTGGAGAAAAATTCTGTTATGGAGATTTCTCTTTCAAATTTGAATGCTGAGCTGGAGGCTGTCAGAGAAAAGGTAAAGGTATTAGAAGAAACTTGCCAATCTTTGCTTGCCGAGAATTCCACTCTCGCTGCGGAGAAGGCAACCTTGTTTTCTCAGTTACAAACCACAGCTGAAAATCTGGAGAAACTCTCAGAGAAGAACAAGCTTTTAGAAACTTCACTATGTGATGTGAATGCTGAGCTAGAAGGATTAAGGGTAAAGTCAAAGATCTTAGAAGACTCTTGCCAGTCACTTGATCATGAGAAGTCCAGTCTCTCCTCTGAAAAAGAATCCTTGATTTCACAATTGACAGTGGCTCATCAAACACTAGAAGATCTCGAGAAACAACGCACCGAACTTGAACTGAAGCATCTGGATCTAAAGTTGGAAAGGGAGTCCGCACTTCAAAAGGTTGAAGAGCTGCTGGTTTCCTTATATGCTGAAAGAGAAGAGAATTCTCGAGTTGTGCAGTTGAATGAAGATAATTTGGCTGAGAAGGAATTCATGATTCATATTCTCCAAGAAGATGCCAATCACTGGAAAGGGGAATATGACAAGGAAGTAGAAAGGGCTGTCCATGCTCAAATGGAAATTTTCATCTTGCAGAAAAGCATCATGGATCTGGAGCAAAAGAATTTTTCACTGCTAGTAGAGAGTCAGAGACTCTTGGAGGCATCCAAAATGTCTGATAGATTGTTATCGAAAGTGGAGAATGACAATGTTCAAAAGCAGGTTGATGAGAACTCCATGTCAGAGAAAATTAAAATACTAAGGATCGGGCTGCTTCAGATATCGAAAACTCTTGACATTAACAGTGAGAACATGTGTGAAGATATTATTGAAAATCAGGAGCTTCTGAACCATATACATAGCAAACTTGAGGAGACACAAGATTGTTTCTTCACAGCTTGCAACGAAAGTGAGAAAAGGGCCATTGAGAATTCAGTTCTTGTCACATTCCTCAGGCAATTGAAATCAAAAGCAGAAAATCTTGTGACAGAAAGGGATACCCTTGATGAGGAGTTGAGGACCCAGTCTAAGGAGTTCTTGGCACTGCAAACGGATGTCAAAAATATACTGGAGAAGAATGAGGACTTGAAGTTGACAATAAGAAGGGGAGAACAGAAAATGAAAGTGATGGCGACTGAAATTGAGAATCTATGCAAACAGCTGTCAGAATTGGAAGAGGCTCACAAGAACATACAAGAAGAAAGTTGCAAAACATCTGAGGAGAAAAGTACTCTGTTGAGAAGATTTCTAGATCTGGCGGAAGAGAAAAGTAACTTGGAAGAAGAAATCTGCGCAATGATTCATGAGACAGTAGCTCAATCTAATCTTTCTCTGATTTATCAGAACATCATCTTTGAAAAACTCCTAGCACTTAAGGAGCTGAGTGAAGATCTTGAAAGACTATGTTCGGTAAATACCAACCTTGAGGAGAGATTGAAAACAATGGCATCTGAAATGGAAGATCCGAAGATTGGAAATTCACATCTGAAAGAGTCATTTGTGGTGTCAAACATTGAACTACAACTAGTTGAATCTGTCAATGATCAACTAAATTCTCAGGTTAGAATTGGAAAGCAATTGTTGTCTCAGAAGGAAAAAGAGATTCTGAAAGCCGCAGAGATGTTTAGTGCTTTACGCGATGAGAAAACAGAATTGCAGAGAATGGTGGAACATCTTAAGATCAAGTATGATGAGGCCAGGCGATTACTTGAACACCAAGCTAGCCAAATTTTGGAATTGTCGTCGGAGAAGGATCGCCAAGATCAAGAGCTTGGATGCCTTTGTGAAGTGAATCAGAAGTTGGAGGCTGAAATGAGGCATCTGCAGCAAGAACTTAGGAAAACTAAACTTAGGGAGGAGGAGCTCAGTTATGAACTACAAAAAGGAACAAGGGAGATACAGCAATGGGAAACTCATGCTGCCTCCCTTTTTTCCGGACTACAAATTTCTGCTGTCAACGAGGCGTTACTTGAAGGGAAGGTCCATGAGCTAGCTGAAGCATGTCAGAATCTTGAACGCAGAAGCAACTTCAAGGGTATGGAAAGTGAAAGCCTGAAAGAAAGAGTTAATGAGTTAGAAGGCGAAAATGGAAGACTACAGCGTCAGTTGGCTGCTTATGTTCCTGCTGTCAGTGCTTTGAATGATTGCATAACATCCCTGGAGATGCACACTCTCTTACCTGCAAAATCTATTGACTACAAACAATCAAAGGTATTAATCAGCATAAATCTCTTTATTTTATTGATTCTCATTTTTTTTCAAGTTCCGAATATATTATTTAGTAAAATAAACCAATTGAGTCTCTATACCATAATTAGATATCCATTAAATCTCATTTTATCCTAATGGCTGGTTATTTGATTATTTGTGATAAGGTTGGCACCAGTTAATATTGAAATATTTTATCAATATATTGTTTAAATTATCATTTCCAGGTTCAGAATTTGGTAAATCAGAAGTGCACTAGTGGTCGGAAAACTGGTGTTTATCAGGATGCTACTGCACCATCACTTCCAGATTTCCAAGACATGCAGAAAAGGATCAATGCAATTGAAGGGGCTGTTAAACAGATGAATGAAAGCTTCAATCCCAAGACTGAAATGAGAGAGATTCAAGAGTTAAAACCTGGAATCAGCAGGCGCCAAGTGAATATTCAACCAAATTGGCATGCTGTTCAGATGGATGAAGCAAAGGAGCGCCGGGGTGGATCCTTTCGCGAACATAAGACAGGGAAGTCAGTGCCAGATATCCCCATAACAGAGATTGAGTGTCTGCCGAAAGACATCATGCTTGATCAAATGGCTGAATGTTCATCTTTTGGTGTAAGTAGGAGAGGAACTCTTGAATCGGATGATCAGTTGCTGGAGTTGTGGGAAACTGCTAACAGGGATGGCACAATTGGCCTGAAAGTCAGCAACTCTCAGAGGATGGCCGCTGCACCTGCTGGCTACCGTCGCCAGGGATCAATCAAGGAACTGAAAAACAGATATCCTTCAGCACATTTCTTCACTGAGAAGGAATTGAGTGTGGACAAAGTAGAGGTCCCAAGAAGTTCAACACAGTCACGTGAAGAAGGAAACAGGAGGAAGGTTTTAGAAAAACTTGATTCTGATGCTCAGAAGTTGACAAATCTTGAAATTACTGTACAAGATTTGATCAAGAGGATTGAAATTAGTGAGAAGAGCACAAGAGGAAAAGATGTTGAGTATGACAATGTGAAAGAGCAGCTAGAAGCTGCTCAGGAGTCCATCACAAAGCTATTTGATGCCAACCACAAGTTGGTCAAGAGTGTCCAAGGTGGTGCCTTGTCCTCTGCTGGGAGGTCCTCAACAGATTCAGATGAGAGTGGTGGTGTCAGAAGGATGAGAATTTCGGCACGGGCTCGGAGAGGATCTGAAAAGATAGGACGGCTGCAGTTGGAGGTGCAAAGACTGCAATTTTTGCTGCTGAAGTTGAACGAAGAAAAACAAGCCAGGGGGAAGACAGTGGTTGATGATTCAAATTCGAAAGTCCTTTTGCGAGATTATCTCTATGGTCAGACAAGAATGAAGTACCAGTTGAGGAAGAAGAAGAAAGCGCACTTCTGTGCATGCATACAACCTCCTACTAAGGGAGATTGATTCAGCTTAATTTTAAGCACAGTTCAGTACATTAGTTACTTAAAAAGATTAACTTTCCTGTTTCTAAGTTTTTCTTTGTAGCCTAGAGATGACACTGAACCTTTCCCTGATGTACATGTTATGTCAAGTTCACTCTGAAGAAGAGTAGGATGAAACTTTCACCATTTCATTTTCCGAGTGATCTTCATCTTATTTTTTTTTTCTTGGTTAGAAGTGCGGTCCATATCATGGCTATCACTTTTGGGGTTTGCTAGTAGGTGACAATGACATTGACAAAAAAGACTTGCTAAGAATCAGAACAAGAAACTATCAAATGAACAATTGAACATTTATCTATTTAATCTCAAAATGTGCTATCTTTACTATTGAGAGTCACATGATTTTATTGCCCTTCTTTTTCTTCGTTTTATTTGTGCTTTAAAGAATCTTTCCATCAGCATAAAATGCAACAAGAATGGAGAGGGTGTGCCTCTAAGCCTCTTGAATTATGATCAGAAATATTTCTTGCAATAATTTATCCACAAAAGTAACAAACCTAAAATTACATTCACAAAATACAAGGAGATTAAGAAACTTATGCTAAACTCAACTCCGAAACAACTCAGTTCTAAGTTCTGCATCAGAATGCTGACACCAAAAGTCATTTTAGATCAGATTCACAAAACATCAGAACTACCATGGACATGTAACTGCTTAGCATGTTGTAAATGCTTGCACAAATTTTCTCTCATGGCCTTCCCTGCTGGATCAACTTGCTTGCAATGCTGTTCACGATATCCCGAATCATGATGACCCGACAAGGCAACATCTGGATGCAAGGTGTCTTCACAATCAATGATAATGTTATGAAGCAAACAACATGTCAAGATAATGCTTGGTAGTTTCCTTTTATCAGGTCTCCACATAACCTTACTGAGGATTCTCCAACTTCCCTTTAACAGTGATAATGCTCTCACTGCAAGAAACCTTACAGGCCCATGTTTATGATTAAAAATGGACTGTGCATTTGATATGCTATTCCCTTCATAAGGAGTCATAAGCCATGGAAGAAGAGGATAGCTGTGGCCACCCACTATATACTCTCTTATCACATCCCCTCCACCTAAAGTCCTTACATTTCCATTCAAACGATCCCCATTCTCGGTGAGTTTGAAAATCGTCGAACACTTCAACAATCTGGAATATGTCATGCCACCAGGCAAACCAGTGACCATATCAATGAACCTCATCTCGTGATCCACAATCCCCTGCAACAACATGCTGTAATTCTTCTCCTGATCGCACCAGTCATCCGAGGTCTGCACCGCCGGAAGGGTCATCATGACGTGTGTCGCGTCAACAGCTCCACAGCAGTTAGGCAGCCCGTAGGACACTTCGAAACCACGCTTGATCTCTTGCATCCTGTCGAAATCAGGCCAATTGAGATGGTGCCTGGCACGTTCCTCCAGTGCCTCAATGAACCTCCAAGTGACCTGAGAGACAGTCGATTGGCCAACACCGAAGGCGGCTCCAACTAAAACCTGAGACTCCCCAGATGCCAGCCTTCTAAGGGCAATGGCAACCTGCTTCTCAACACTGAGAAGCCTTCCCTCAATGTTGATTAGGCCAGATGGAGGCCTAGATATGAGATCCTCCCTAACAAGAGAACATATGTACTCAAAGGTACTCTGTGACATCCTAAAGAAATACTTAAACCCTTCTGCCTCATCAGTAGGTACACTGTACCCTGCAAGTTAACAATTGCATTATTCACCAACCATATCCATAAGACAATCAAATCAAACACAAGGAACCAGAGAAGCTAATAATACCAGATACCCAATTTGAAAAATCCTTTCTTTTCCCCTTTTTACTTTACCAACTAGACATAAAATTTGAGAGATGTTGACAATTGACAACAGAAAGTGATAACAGTACAGAAACACCTGCATTAAAAGGAAGAATGGATATAAAAGTTTGAAACTTTGAAAGAGGAGAATAATGGGGGTACCTGAAGCAGTGGAATTTTTGTGCCAGAAAGAGTCCCACCAATCGGTTTCTCCGGTTCGGGGCTCAACGGGGACAAGGGTGACCTCTTTACTGCTGCGCTTCTTGAATTTCTTAGTCTTCTTCTTCTTCCTTTTCGTCTTGCTCGATTTCTTCTGCAGCGGTGCCATTGATTCAAGTTTCAACAAAGCAAACACCAGCACCACGAGTAAAGTGAAGTCAAATTCAAGCTACCTCGCACTATCTTTGGGGTTAGGCTTTTAATTTTTTTCTTTTTCAAAAAAGGAAAAGAATGTTTTCAAAATTTTTATTAATTTCAATGCATTTTCAACTTAATTGAGATGCCTTATTTGTACTTTGAAGTGGAATATCTATTGACTCTAATATTCATTTAAGAGTAAAATAATAAAACAAAATATTAAAATATGAAGTGTGCCAAAATCCAAAGTTGACAAAGTGAAAATTAATATCGATTATACTTTTTAAGAACTATAGTATATATAATTACCAAAATATGTGGTTTTTCTAAATTTATATTAAAAAACTTATTAAAAAGGTTAACCAAATATGGTATTATTGTAGCTTGAAATTTCTAAATTATAACAACTTAAAATTAGAAAATNTTATTATTATTATTATTTTATGGAGTTCTCATTATTATAAGTACCTTGTTATTAAGAATTTAAGCAATTGGAATTAAGGATACATATTATTGAACGGAAAAGTATCGAGAGATAATATTTTTATTGTACAATACATACAATGGTGTTTAAATGAAATTAAAATTAAATTATGGGTAATTAATTAATTTTTATTTCTTTTTAATTTAAAATTTAAAACAAATTAGGATTACTGTGAATCAGAACAACAAATTCCCTCCTTCAAAACGGCGTGACCTCTATTCTCTCGATTAATCCGAGAATCTCACTGCTTCAGTCTTCTGTCCGACACCACCGCCATCACCACCGACAACCACCGTCGCCTACCCCCTCTCTTCTCTTTTTCTTCCCTCTTTCTCCATTTCTCCTCAATCCATGTACGTTACCCTTGGTCTCTGTGTAAAGCCCAACCCCAGCGAGAAACCTCAGTGCAACCCAGTAGCGGATGAGCTCTGTGCTGCTGCAACACCGCCTCTGCTACCTCTCTCTTTTCATTCTTCCCCTTTTACCAACGCAGGTTTCATGCTTCCTCCTATCCGTGTTCTTTCGTTTATTTATTTTAACTAATTTTTAATTCTGCTTTTAGTATTTAGATTAAGTTTAGATTAATGGATTGATACTTTTTTATTCCAAAATATTTGATGGCTGGTTTCTGGATTGATTGCTGCTTAAATTAAGTTTAAAATCCCTGTTTACATATTGTGCACACCATATGCTTGATGAAATGCCGGAGTGAAACTTTTTGTTTAATTCTTATGTTTGGCCAGCATTTGTCTTAAATTTTGTTATTTTTAGGCATTATAATTCAGAATTGTGTAATGTTATGCTATTTTTAATGATGTTTAGATTGAGTTTTGACATGGCACTTGATTATTAGTTTTGTTTAAACACCAAATTGGTTTAAAATTTTAAATTTGGTCATTTGATTAGTGTAATTTAAGAAGTGCATATCATGTTTAGTTAAGTGAATTGAATGAAACTACCTATTCATGTATGTTTTAAACATTCCACATGGTTGCCATTAGATTATTTTAAATTCTCATCCTTATGCCTCCATGCCATGCATGCACAAATAAATTTAGTCACAACTCACTTCACAATTGAAAATATATGCTCTAAGTGGCTAGTTGATAAGTAATCACCCATGATATGCTTAATGCCTAGAGACTTGCATGAATCTTATTAGTGTAGTATATTTTTAAATAATATAAAATAGAACTAACTGCATTATTATTGTTAAGAGTTTTGCTGAAAATGTAAATTAAATAGAATAAAAAGAAGCATGCATGTTTAGATTAGGAATATATGTATGAGTATACATGATAGATAGCCTATGCATTAACAATGCAACTAAGTAATGAAATAAGTGCATGGTGGTTGTATGTGTTACCTTTTGATATCGGTGGTACACAGTGTGATATAACACAGAGAATAGAAGTAGTTAAAATGCTTATATAATAGATAAAATAAAATAAGTAATTTAATTACTATCAATAGATGATGTTGATGCATTTTTTTTCAAGTTAATATGGGTAAGATGATGTGGTTCAGTTTTATTTGTGTATCTTTCTCTATGGAATTTAGAGAGAATTTTTTTGCATCTCATTTATTAATTGTTTATCTAAATAGTTTTCATGATTTAATTTGGGTGTTTATTTCGTGATTATAGGTCATGCCACTATTGGATGTTACTGAGGTTGGAAGTGAAGAGATGAATTTTGGCTACATGGTTATCTTTAAACAGACACGTGAGATGTTCATTTTTGTAGACGATCGGATGTTCAATTTACTTGTGAATGCGGATGGTTATTATTGGCTCCCTATTTCTATGTGATGAATGTTATTTATGACTTAACTGACTATCGTGGTTTGCAAAAGCTTTTTCATTAACATGTTAATTTAGTGGGTATCTGGTCGTGATAGGAAAAAAATAATGCTACAGTATTTTCAGTCAATCTGGATGTTCATTTCTGCTTGATTTTGGATGTTCATTTTTTACATATAACCGGATGTTCATTATCATAGACCAAGAGATTGTCAGGTTTCACATTCATCCATTAGCTCACTGTTACATCTGTTCAAAATGAATCAAATTAACTAGTCCCAGGGTCAAATATCATGAGGAAAATGCTTCACCAATTCAACTCATTCAAAATAGAAAAATGAAAAACATATATCCTTGAATACATTCATAATTAAAAAATGTCATAATAGTAACTCTTTAGATGGTAACTTTCACTTTCAATCATTATGCCTAAGAGAATCCAAAAAAAAAAAAACACAATCACAACAAATTAACAATAGTTATATAGGATCCACGATTACGTCCCTCTAATTGCATAGGAAAAAAAATAAAAACCAATCTGATGTCACGCCGCTGACACCTGTAATACATTGCAATATATTTTCAAATTAATAACCAATAAACAAGATAGATAACACGACAATGTAACATTTAAAGAATTCAGTCAATATTTTGTTGTTGTGTTGCTTTATAGGCGTTTAGACTTCGACTAATATAGGACAGCAAAAAGGCTTGGTATTTTATGGCTTAGATTTTGGCTTGCGTCGTGACGTAACCAAGGGTAACAAACTGAGTTAAGTGGGGTTATTGTTATATTTGTGCAAGTATGGTCTGAACTCTAAAATTATAAAATGGGCTCGAAACTTTACATGTTCAAATAAAGCCGAAATATAATGACATATATACTACTATAACTGGATTAAGAGTTGTTGAGTCCAGAATTAAAACTGAATCTATCAACATCTAATTTTTCTAACCCCATACGGTTAAACACTTAAACCTGTTATTATATAGTAATCTTGGAAATGGTAGAAACTTGCTAGCCAAACATATTGAAATTCTTAAAAAAATATTGCTCACGTAACCATCTATTAGGCACTTCTTTCAGCAATATTTATTCATTTTTGGAGATTGGTGCATTAATATTAACCTCACTACCTTGTACTGTTTAATATTGGATGATGTCTATGGTAACTGGTAAGTAGTACCTATATCACTTAAAAGTAGTATTTGATATCTCATATCAGAAGCCAGTATTCGTATCATACATGTATTATTTTACAAAAAAAAAATACAAACCATGAAAGAATTAACAAAAAAAAAAACTTCCGATTCAATCCTCCAGTGGACCATATAATAAGCATATCTAAATAAAATAAAAACTATAATCAAGCATGGATACATGTGAATGTGAAAACCAACAATTTGATTACCTACTACAGTTTTCATCCAATTAAAGGGGCAAAAAAATCTATCATGAACACCAAAAATTTATCATGAACACCAAACATCCAGTACCCTGACGACAGTTCTGATCGACGGCGTCTCGCTTGGCAACTGGGTTGTAGTGACGGCCGGATGTTCAGCGACGGCGACGAGATTGAGGGCAACACACAGGTCGCTTGCGTTCACCTGTGACCTTCCTCGATTGCAGGTTGCGGGGCTCAGGGTTCTAGCGCCGTCAAGGGGTTCTTCAACGAATGTTTGGGGAAAAAGTGGAAATAACAAAAACCTGGTGGTGTGTTAAAGTAAACAGTCATAATAGAATTAGGGTTAATTTTCATATTTAATTTCAATTTGGACCTAATAAAGAACCCATTGTAGGTATTGTATGCATATTTTATTGTCTCCCTGGCGGGATCCTTATTGAACACTTGAGAAGAGGAACTTGGGTATTTTGAATAGATTATAAACTTCTAACCACATCAATATAAAAATGATGAATACAAGGAGATAAATGTTTGGCAACAAAACTCTTCTCATGTATAGTGTGTCAAATTCTTGACTAAATATTCAAGAAGAATAGCTGGGCTTCTTGGTTAAGATTTATTAAACTATATACATTATTCATTTCATAGAGAACATTTCATTTCTTTTCAACTCTACTACACCTACTTTCATGTCAATTCCATTGATTATCAAACTCAGTACATAGACTATATACCCTCTGTTGGAAACTTCTTTAGTTAACTTCCAACTGGGGCCTCACAAACTTGGACAAATTATTAAAATACACTTAGCATCTTCCTCTTTAGTCTTTACTATGATGCCCTCTAAGTATGATTTTCACTATCTCCATCATGTCACACACTGTTATGATAACTTGGCTGTGATTCAAAATTTTTGGCTTATACATGATCAAGATCAGTGTTTAATTACATTTGAATCAGACATTGTTCCATCCTCCTCCTGATTCATCTTTCTTGGGGTTTGGTTGATATGTATGGAGCATGAAGTTGCATGCTGCAACAGCCTCTTCAACTGTTAGGTACACCCACCTCTGCCCTATTTCATCAAGGAACTTTGCTTTATGCAGTTTCTTCATCACCTCGCTCCCAGGATTCACCAGAACCAGCTATTCACAAAGAAAAGGAGCAAAACAAAATGTTTAAGAATACTAGTTAAGAGGATAATAAATCATTTCTCTGTAAAACAAAATGTTGCAACATAAGACATAAGAGGAGAATAATTTACTTGTAGTCCTCTTCTCTCAACAATCTTTTTGACCTCTTCAAACATACTTATTCCACTTGTGTCAATGTTTGCAACAGCTGCAAATAAAATTAAAACTACAAATTAGACTCAAAATCCTG
Source organism: Arachis duranensis (assembly GCF_000817695.3). Classification (NCBI taxonomy): domain Eukaryota; kingdom Viridiplantae; phylum Streptophyta; class Magnoliopsida; order Fabales; family Fabaceae; genus Arachis; species Arachis duranensis. The sequence goes on from NC_029777.3 coordinate 15,009,087, forward strand.
AGTAACAAATATTCTTAATTAGTTGCTTCATATATAATAATTAACTTACCAGTCATATCCAATATCACATACTGCAAACTGTTCAGTCCTGAAGCTTTGATTCTGTCCTCCTCTTCATCAATCCACCTTGTGATCCTATGATCACAAATTAAATTCTTCAGTTAATTAGTTTCCAGTAGTAAATTTGCATGTAGAATAAAATAGAAACAACTAGGACTGCCTTCTTAGTTCTTACCTCTCTCTTAAATAGCTTGCATTGGTAAAGTAAATTGGTGCATCAATTTCAAGAATTAGCATTCCAGGAATGTGTTTTGCATTGGGATATTGTTCCACATTTCTATATGCTCCAGTATTTGGAATGTTACCTAAAACAAATGTCCTTGGCCTTGCAACAAATAACAGTACACGAAGTACAGATATTGCTACCTGCAAAATCACATATTCATGTTATTAAACTTTATATTATACAAGTGACTATGATTAAACAATCAAGAGAGTGATACTTACTGCTATTACTAAACCAATTTCGACACTGCCAAAGACGACACCAATATATGCACTAATGCAGACTAAGAAATCGAATTTGTCGATTTTCCAGAGATGGATTGCTGCTTCATAATCTATGAGGCCGAGCATTGCAGATACTATAATGGCAGATAGTACCACAAGGGGAGTGTAATGGAACAATGGTGTTAAGAATAACAATGTCAACATCACTGCTATTGCCATTACTATGTTTGATGCTGCAGTCTTGCACCCAGCATTGTAGTTTACAGCCGAACGCGAAAATGGTCCTGAAACAACAAACATGCATTCATTTTTAAAGTCTCGTATCGTGTAAAAATGTAAGTCTGATCATCTTTATAACTGTGTGACAACCATACATCTAAAATTATTAAAGTTTTAGTAAAATAGAAAAATATTAAAGATCTAGATTTACATATGTTACTAATGAAGTAGTACCTGTTGCAAGGTAGCAAGAGGTGAAGGAACCAACAATGTTCATGGTGCCAATAGCTATCATCTCTTTGTTGCCATCAATATGGTAATTCTTAAACATTGCAAAGCTTCTTCCAACTGCTATTCCTTCCTGCACAAGTAAGGACCTTGCATTGTTTATGTCATCTACATCACAAGCTAGATTAGTATAAATTAAATAAGAATCTCTATTGCACTCATTTTCTCATTTATTAGGCTAATAACTTTTAGTTTAACAAAATACCTAGAGCTTGTTTGGACACTATTTTTAAAAAAGATTTTTCTTTAATTATTTTTTTGAAAGATTTTTTATAAAAGTAAAAGTGATTTTATGTTTGAATATCTCATGTAAAAATATATTTTTATCTATCAATTATGTTTAGGTAAAATAAGATAAAAATACTTTTTTGTTGATTGATTATGTGAAAAATATCTTTTTTTTAAGCAAAAAAATCTTTTAAAAATATGTAAATTGTAGCTTTTTAAAAAAATATTTTTTTAATATTTCTAGTATTTTTACTTTTACTATTAAAAATTTGTCAAACACACTAAAAAATAAAAAAAAATTCATTAAAAATTTTTTTTTATTGATTCAATGATGCCTAAATAAACATTTGAAATATTTTTTTTGTCGGACAGTATTCCCCAACTAGACAGAAACAGGTCAAGGATTAAAAGTTTAAAACACTATACAAGACCATTAACCAACTTCAGCAATTAGCATTTGTGTTGGGCCTCATTTTTTGTCATGGGCCTAATGGTGACTATAATGTTTTTGGTTGAGAATAATTTTTGAACATCTCCATTAGGTACAAAGAACTAAGTCCAACAACTGCAAAGCCCATATCCAGTTAGTGTCGCCTTTTTTTTTCTTTTTTTTTTTGGGTTTAATGGCGCTTAGGTATGATGTTAGTTGTTAGATTAATTTACCTACTCATATGATATGTATTTAATTTCTTATTTGACAAAGGTTAGGCATTGATTAGAGATGAGAGAATTATTTAGTGCGTTGAAATGTTTAGGTCAAGTGAGATTTAATGGACCAAACAAGTGTAAGATTTACCAAGGTTGCCAGGTTCCAAAGGAAAAATGAAATTGATTTTGATTTTGATTTTGATTTTGAGAGATACTTACCGCAAGGGCTATAATGCCGATGATAATGCCAGTTTTGATGGCAGTGTTCATATAAGGCGACACAAATACCAAATCTGTCACCGATGCTGGATTTAGCCCCTTCTTCAATTCTCCTATCTGATCCAATCACCGTTACAATTAAATTAACTCTTTATTTTATAAATTTATTATATGTTTTTTTTATTAATAATATTTTGGATAAATCTTTAAATAAATAAGATTTTATGTAAAGTTAATAGTGAAAAGTTGTTAAATAATAATTTAGTCAAACCTATCAAATTATTTAAAGATTCTCAACTATTAATTTCACACGAAAATAATTATACCTGAATTTCTACCAATAAAAAAAAAGAGGACAGAAAATGGGAATAATGCTAACCACTTGAACGCCGTGCTTCTCGGCGTGGGTGAAATAGACAAGGAGACTTCCCAAAATTACAGATGTCAATGGCGCCATTGCTGACACCCAAAACAGCTTTGGTTTTTGTTTGCTCTGCATCCCATCACATTCACATAATATTCATCATAATCATAATCACTTCCTAGGATATACTACTACATCAACACAAAATAAAATTCTTAGCTAGATATCATCACAGTAATTTAGTAGTACTTTTAATATTAGTCATTAATTATGTTTTTATATTAGTATGGTTAGATTTGATACGTAGATACGAAGAGTTTAAATATTATTTATTAGTTATTAATTTATATTTTAGAATATTAAAATACTTAATTTAGTGTCATGTATTTTAATTTTTATTTACTTAATTTTAATAACAAATTATAAATATATTTGTTAATTTAAACTTAAGAAAATAAAGCTAACTATGCTAATTAATTAATTAACAATTTCTTTTTTTTTTTTGTCATCAACTCTTGCCAACTACATATTATTTCTCATGCAGTAAAGAATTATTTATTTATTAGAATAGAGCTAGTGGGTTTAACTTATTTTAAAACTATACTAATTTAAAAGAAAATATCTCACATTTATAATACAATAATCGATCCAATTATTGAGTTCACTTCAATTTTTTATTTTTCATTTTCTATGGAATAGTATCAATTATATATAAATATTGCTATACCATGCTTTTTGATGCATGGTTGCATTGGTGTTGGAAGAATCACGAAAGAATTGGATATCTAATTGCACAAATAGGGAAAAAGTATTAGTAATTAACTCAGTTAGGAGATTATTATTATTGATAAACATACCGATTCTAGAAATTAAATAGCATTATTCCCCAAAATATGGGGCATCGAAATAACAATTTATAAGGGCAGAGAATATATAAGAAATGTGAGAAGCTGCATCTTATCCGATCCCTTCATATTTGGTATGGATATAACTTCTTATTTTTCTATTGTTTAATTAGTTAGCGTTATAGCCTTAAAAAAATATGAAACGTGGTACATGAATATGCCATATATATATTAAAAAAAATAGTAAATTATTAAAGGTATGGGTTAGGCATCACTTACGAAGTATCTAGTGATGAGAAGAAAGAATATGAAGCAGCATCCTAACACTGCGCTTTCCCACCTCCACTGCAATTTAATAAATATAAACAAATATGAATTAATTAAAGCAATTATACTAAAGTGTACAAGTGAATTATTTTTAAATATTATTTATTAATTTATGTATAAAATGATAATAAATTATGAATAGTTGAAATGATTTATTTATTCAAAATATTTTAGGCTGAAGCCAAGTCTTAAAAAGAATACCAAAAACTATCTTTTATGAATATATAAATGATAGGAAATATTTTAGGAATAAAAAATGGTAATAACTTCTTCGTTCACATGTTAGAAAAACAATAAAATGTATAATTGAAGATAGAATGATAATTATTAATTACGTGGTGAGTTTGGGAGAAAACAGAACGCATGACGGAGACAAGATCAGCATGGTGTGTGAATCGCTCCAATCCCAGAATTGATTTCAACTGCTGCAGGCATACCACTGTTGCTGCTCCTCCCATGAACCCTACTATGCTTGCATGTGACAGAAAGTCCACTATGAACCCTAACCTATTTTATCATTCACTACTTGTTAATTCTTTTCTCTCTCATATCATTGCAAAGAACATAATAATGCTTTCTCCAACACATTACCATAAGACATGAATTAATGCTTGTGGAATTATGGAATGCATTATGCTATTATTAATATATAATTAAGATAAAGACTCAGATGCATTTATCTATTTTTATATAAATAAAATTATAGTTAAAAATCGTTAAATAATAATTTAGTTAAACTTATTAAATTATTTAACCATTCTTAAATATTAACTTTATATAAAAATAATCGTCGCTATCCTAAGGATTTGTTGTAGTGATACCTAAAGAGACCGAGTGAAGCTTGGAAGACACCAGCGAAGAAAGTAGCAGTGAAAGCGAGGTGTAGATAGAGCTGCGGGTTATGGATGTAATTAACCTCCTTACCCAACATCGACGCCATCAGAAGTGATCCAACGGCCACCGTTCCCACCGCCAAATCCCTTGAGCTTCCCATCATTGCATATATCAATGGCGGTATAAAGCTCGAATCTGCAACATCATCATTGTACACTTCAAATCATCATCAACTTATCTTATTGCGCAACTCATCCTCGGACTTTCTTTTAATTTGAATACTATTAATTACTACAAAACATTTTTATTATTTTTATCAAGTAATTAATCAATAATATTTAAATTATTAACTAAAAATATTAAACTATTCATTACAAATGTTAACAAAATAAATTGAAATTATTAACCTCTAAATTTTTTTATTAACTTTTTTGTTTACAAGTCATTCATTTATTAGGCAGATAATATTTTATGCCATGAAAATAGATAATTTAATATATTTCATTGTATTTTATATTATGATATGTCCATGGTAATATTTGTGTATTATAAAAGTAATGAATATTTAAATACTTCATTCAACTTTACATAAAATTGATAGAGTAAATTTTGATCGAATTAATGTCAGTTATGAACTAGTGTGTATAAAATAATACTCACAAAGTCCAAGAATGGGAGGGAGGTTGGCGAGCTTAGCATAACTGATGCCTTGAGGAATGGCCAAACTGGCGATGGTGATGCCGGCAATAACGTCCGATTTCAAGAACCTGAGGGTGTAGCGTGGTCCCCATTCGCATATCGGCAAGAAGTACTGCAGTGTCAGCACCACCTTCCTTGACGCCGCCTGGTTCTTGAACTGCCTCAGCGGGTCATCCGGGAAGAACGTCTCCTTCAACGAGTACTTCAACGACTTCATAAACGGTTGCGGCGGCGGAATCGCCACGCCATTTGGACACTCCTTATTACCCATAATATAGATAGGTGCAATGGTTGAAGAAATGAGGAGGGAGAAGGGAATTGAGTTTGGTGGTGGAACTGACGAGTGTTTGCTGGAGATGTGTGGCTTTATATAAAGGGATTCAGTGTGTGTGTATGTGGTGTTGGATCATTCTTCGTTTTCCTAGTTTTGAGTGCGCTTCTAAATAATGGACCCCTTATTATTATTTATTCAATCTAACATTTTATATCACATATACACATGAATTAAATATATTTCTGTGTCAGATAATTTACAGTCGGTATTTCAATCATTTTTTTCCAGATAGATGTGACTGTAAGTTATATTAATTTTTGATAGCATGCACATTATTATTATTGAATAGTTGATAGCACAATGAAGAGATTAGTGGAAATGGGAAATTAAAGGGAAGGTGACATGTTAACCAAACAAAAACAAGATGGATGGATATTATTGACTGTTGCCTTAATAATAAGGTGAGTGAGAATTGAAATAATAATGATTATATAGTTTGGAACTCTCCCAGTATGCCCTCCCTCATGTCTTTTGTCTTGTATATACCTGCTGCCAAACACATGGTAGCAATATGCTACAAGCTCACGTATCTTATTCCTTTAAGCTTAATTACACAACACAGTTTGGCAAATGCCACTTCATTCATTCATCAACTCTAGAGTTTCTTGTTTCTTCTTCTTCTTTTCTTTTTGGTTGAAACATAATACAGTGTATGTATATATGTGAATGCCTAACCAAAAGAGGTAAACAAGGTTTCAAGCCACATAATTTAAAAATCAACGACAAAAGTTTTGTTCAAACCTATTTTATTAACATATTATATATTCACAATAATATTTTTACAAGGTTTATATCTATGTATAATCATTTAAATAAGTTACAAAAATATTATTTACATACTAAAATTAGCTATTGAAATTAATTATCTTGTATTTATATACATATATTATATATATATGTATAATTTAATTTATTTTTAATATATATTTTATATATTTTAATGTGTATATTATTCTAATAAGTAGTAACTGGTTTTTGTGTCTAATTTTAATATACACCTGATATAATTGTTTTCAATAATAGTAAAAGATAATTACCTACAAATATAGTTTAACTTAATATTTATAATCACACATTTATTATATTTCTATCTAATATTACTCAATTATTTTAACATACAGTAATTAAAAAACACAAAATAAAAATAAATAATAATTAAAAAATGTAAAATAAAAAATTATTTTAAATTAATTTTTTATTTGTTTTGGGATACTAGCCTATTTATCCAAGTGGGTGGAATAACATTATTACCACACGCACATGTGACAAGTACGTTCGTTTAGTACTTGTACTGGTAGTTTCGTGCTCGTCGCATAGAACAGATGAAATAATTATAAATAATATGGAAATTATTATAGAGTAAAAAAGAAACAAATTTTCATGCAAATTATTATATTTTGTATGTTTTCATAATCTATAGTGTTACTAGCTTGCAAGTTTTTCCAATAATTATGTTCCCTTTTTTAATTAGTATTGTACATCAGCAAAATAGAGGACATTATGTGGTTTTATTGTACGGAAGAAGAATGGTACAAATTAAGAGCATCCCGTGACCAATATAATTAACGTGCAACTTGTATATGGATATAATGTTTTGTTAATATAAAGATATAATTTAACGTGTGCATAAATGAAATTTATTATTTTGAATGAAGAACCTGGTGGTTTAACTTTGTGTTCTTATTGTGAAATGGCGAAGACGCGTATGAATTATACATATATTTGAGTAAAGCATGTGAATGCAAATAATTATAATTTTATATGGTACATGATGGCATATATATATTCTGGTCAGGGGAGAATCAAATGTCACGGGCATGGTCCTCTTTCCCCAGAAGACAAAAGAGGAACAGCAAACCTATGAAAATGTCTCTTATCTTTGGTCACATTATTATTGGATATATTTGTGATCGACTTCAAAGGGGTCGGCTATATAAACTTTCATAGCCTTAATAATAGTAACTCTTACCATATATATGTTATTCAACTTGAAAATTGAAATGAAGCAACTCAAAATGCGTGGCCAAAAATCAAATGAAATAAAGTTCGAGGAGTAAATACCTATATATAGTCGTCTCTCAGATTTACACAAATAACCAATATAATTCTTAAGATTTCCATTTTTTAATTATAATTCTTCAGATAGAGTTCTGAGCACTCAAAGTGATTCCTGAACATATTTCTGATAATAAGTCATCAACGTGAACTTAGTTTGCTACGTTAGAAGGGTCTAACGATTAATTGAACTAACTAATTTCCAATTTGCATTATACTCACGTTGGTCCCTCTTATTATATATATATAATCCTAAATCCCTAAATTTTTATACACTTTATCTCTTTTTTTTGTTTATCTTTTTTTCTTCTTTTTTATACACTTCTATCTGGAGTCGCTACTCATGTCGATGATGGATGGTGGTAGTACTGCAATGGATAATTCGAATAATTTTCACCATCCAATTAAAGACCATTATTATTCATGTTAAGATATCTTGAATACACGAAGATAATAATGTGATAAAATATAAATATATTTTATATTGTTTGAGATATAACTATAGATGTTATCTTTTTCTATTAACTTAAATTTTTAGAATGAGTAATTTTATAATATAATATCAAAATTCTATGTCTGAATATTTTTAAATATTATTTTTATACGAAGACATTTTAACGTGAGTAATTACCATTAAACCGTTAACATTGCAAGAAAAAGACAGTACTGGGTTGCTGTGTGTATATGAATTATATATACACGGTCCCTGTTGTGTGATGCTATGCCCTATTATGCTATACCTTTCATAAAGTATTTCATGATACTTATGAGATGCATTATATGTATATATATATATACGTACCACTTGTGTACATTAAAAATATGATACTTTTTTTTTTCTTGTAATAAAAGTTTTTTATACTAAATAATTTGTATTATTTGAAGACAAGTTTTATTATTGTAACAAAAGAAAAAAACACTTTCATGCAGTCATTTCCCTTAAAATCACTTTTCCATTAGGCGGCCTCCTTTGTGCATCTGTCCTTTTTTCTTTCTCGTTTTTCCGCATTTTTCTTATTTTATTCTTTCCACTTCCTTTTTATGATTATGTTTGATTGATATAAGGCTAATTTTTTTTCGAAAATGCTATTTTAATAATAAAATTAATTATTAAAATTAATCATTTATAATAAATATATATAATTTAATTTGTCGGTCAAATTTGTACACCATACTCCAATAACATTATAAAATATCATTGTTTTTTTAATATCAAAATTAAAAAAAGTGTTATATAAATGTTCGAAACGATATTTAAAAATAATTCTATATCTACAATTTCTGCATTTTTATCCTAAAATATTTTTTTTTTGTATCTAATTATATGAAAAATCAATGTACTTATAATAATTATTGAACCACTTGTCACAAAAATTTATTGAAGATATGTATAACATTTAATACACTCTCTCACATAATAATCTTTTTGAGGTTTGAGGGGTGAATTTTATTTATAGGTTATGCTAAATGTACACTAAAATCAGCCATCAAAGTTAGTTATCAATAGAAAATACATGTTAGAATATAAATATATATTTAAAATAAATTAAATTATACATGTATTTATATTTAAATACATTGATAACTGATTTTAGTAGCTAATTTTAGTATATAAATAATATTTTTTATTTTATTTATTTTTTTTGTAACAATTGAATTTTAGAAAATTTTTGTCACAAAAATGATGTTATAAAACAATTTATTTGAAAAATGTTAATGGATAGATAGATATAGATACATTATGATCCAATGTTTTTATATATCGTTTGGAAAAAGAAAGGGTCAAGAACTGTTCCTAATGGTTTGGTTGTGTTTCCCCAAAGAAAAGAAATGAATAATATGGGCATGGGCGATGAGTCAATTGAGAAATAGCTAGCTGGGTTTAATTTCTGTCCCCACCACTTTCAATGGTGCAATTTCTTTCACAATGTCTTCTCCAGGGCCCACCTACTCTTTTCCCTTCAAATAAATCCTTTAATTTGATTCCAATTCTTTGATGTCTAATCTAATCTAATGATGCTCTCATTAGTTGCTTCATCATGGATTTAATTATATTTATCCGTATCTTCACTTATTATTTGAATTTCACTAATGCTTTAGATTCTATTAGCGTTATATATAATAACTCATTATTAAAGTAGTCTTCTACAAATTAAATTAAAGCATGCAATTAACTAGTGGCTGGTTTAAGTGATGATAGGTATTTATTTCCTTAACCATATAATTAGGGTTTTAAGTTTCGAAAAAATGTTATTAGGAGAATCATATTCTTTGTGAGCTTACACTAAACCACAGAGATTCAATATAGAATTTTCTCAACAAAAAATGAATTAGTGATAAATATTCTTAATTATAAATATTTTATAAAGAGTATATATTGATAGGAATAAAACACAATTCTCTACTTGCAAGAATTAGAGGAGCAACAATATCCACTCACAACAAGTATTAACACCAGCACAATTATTAAACTACTCTTCTACTTTAACCCATAATAACAATAAAGAAATTTTGTGGTCCACAAATTCAGCCCAACAGAATACATAAATTCAATTCTAATTTTAGTTTTTATTATCTTATCTTATCTTATCTTTAGTTATCTTCTTTTCTTATTTTATCTTTCGTAGACAACACACTTCAATACAATTCAGTCAATCAACAATCAATAAAAGTTCGCATTCTTTTCTTTTATTATTCTTTCACAATTTTATCATGGTATCAGATGCATGGTATCCTCCTTGAGGAAGATATATAAATTATCATCTTTTTGGCGACAAATCACAATGCTTCTTTTTTAACCTCCTCCCACAATAAATAATCATAGATTTAGTTACATGCATCCAAGTGAAAATCCTACCACAGTTTTGGTTATCCCGGTTCTTTACCAGCAATTTCGTCTGTGCCTCCTTTCTTCCGGAAGTTCCGTCTGCATTCTGTTTCATCAGTTTAATTTGCATTCTGTTTTAGCAGTTCCCTCTTTCTTATCGCGCTTTACGCGCCCTCTCTTATTGCGCTCTACGCGCCCTTTGAAGACCAATCTTATTGCGCCATATGTGCCCTCTGAAGATCAATCTTATTGCGCTCTACGCGCTTATTTATTTTTCCATTTTTCTTTTGAAGATCGCTGTTGTATCCAATAGCAGCGGAAAATTCACATAAACCAGAAATTAGAAACAAACTAACACACCAAGATTTTTAACGTGGAAAGCCTCCTCAATGAGAGAAGTAAAAACCATGAGTCACCAAGACCAGGATATAGTTTCACTATGATGAAAAATAGGGTACAAGAGAGTCACAAATTACTGCACAAAACGTGCATACAACAAGCCAAACAACTCAAGCTTCAAAGCTTTCAAAACAAGAACAAGAAGATGAAAATACTACAAAAAAAGAGCTACCTTGCGTGGCCAATATCTCCAACTACAGATATCAAATCAAAGATCCGAACGGTGAAATTAAAGAACCAAATGTGTAGAATACACTGTCTAAATTTGAGCTCAATCCAACGGTTAAAAAATCTACAGCCACCAATTTACAAAGATAGCTTTGTTTATGTGCGAAAATAACTTTCTCTCTTCTTTTCTCTCTAGTGTTTGGTGTTCTCCTTTCAAAATGACATCTATCTCACTCAACCCTAACTCACTTCAGCCACTTCAACTATTCATGGGCTTGGATACTAGCATTTGGGCTTTTTCTCCACATAGGAAGGGAGCCCAAAAAACCCAACAAATCTCCCCCTCATGACTATGTGGAGGTAACTGCCAATTCGGCAATTAAGCAACAAACTTCAAACTTCCAACTTGGTAATGCCTTGGTCATCATATCAGAACCATTCTCATCAGTATGAACCTTTTCTAGTTCCAACAACTCAGCATCCAAAACATCACGTATCCAATGATACCTCACATCAATATGTTTGGATCGAGAATGAAAAGTAGAGTTTTTATCAAGATGTATAACACTTTGACTATCACAAAACAACACATACCTCTCTTGAGTAGACCCGAGTTCCTTCAAGAATTTCTTCATCCAAAGCATCTTCTTGCACGCTTCGATAATGGCAATAAACTCGGCCTTGGTAGTAGACAAAGCAACACATTTTTGTAATCTTGATTGCCAAGACACAGCTCCACCCGCAAAGTTGATCAAGAAGCCTGAAATGGACCTTCTAGAATCAATATCTCCTGCCATGTATGAGTCAGTGTAAACAACTAGAATAGGCTTATCACTTCCATAACACAACTTCATGTTAGAAGTACCACGAAAATATCTCATTATCCATTTTACAGCATTCCAATGCTCTCTTCCTGGGTTTGAAACAAAACGGCTAACACAACCAACAACATGAGCTATATCCGGTCTTGTACACACCATAGCATACATTAAACTACCCACGGCTGATGCATATGGAACTTTTTCCATGTCTTTCTTCTCTTCATCACTTGATGGACTTTGCTTGCAACTCAATTTGAAGTGTGTAGCAAGATGAGTACTAACGGCCTTTGCTTTCTCCATTTGAAACCTGTGCAACATTGTCTCTATATATTTCTCCTGTGACAACCAAAGTTTCTTCTCCTTTCTATCACGCTCGATTCTTATGCTAAGAATCTCCTTTACTGGCCCAAGGTCCTTCATTACAAATGACATTGCAAGTTGCTTCTTCAACATATCAATTCTAGAAGCATTCTGACCAACAATAAACATGTCATCAACATATATCAAAAGGATAATAAAATCATTACTAGCAAATTGTTTAATAAATACACAATGATCAGAAGTAGTCTTCTTGTAGCCTTGTTCTGTCATAACAGACTCGAACTTCTTGTACCATTGTCTTGGAGCTTGCTTCAAGCCATACAAGCTCTTCTTCAGTTTTCAAACATGATCCTCTTTGCCTTTTACCATGAAACCTTCAGGTTGTTTCATGTAAATTTCATCCTTAAGATCACCATGAAGAAAAGTAGTTTTCACATCCATCTGCTCTATCTCTATCTCTAAATCAAGACTTGCAGCCAAACTCAAAACAGTCCTAATAGAAGATCTTCTCACAACCGGTGAAAAAATTTCATTATAGTCAACTCCCTTTTTCTGCCTGTAGCCCTTGATCACCAATCTAGCCTTGTACCTTAGACACTGTGAATTTTCTTCATGTTTCAACCTATAAACCCACCTGTTTTGCAAAGCTTTCTTTTCTTTTGGCAACTTCACAAGTTCAAATGTTTGATTATTATGCAAGGATTTCATTTCATCTTGCCTTGCAGCAAACCATTTCTTATTGTCATCACCTTCCATAGCTTCCGCATAACATTCAGGTTTTCCCCCCATCAGTCAAGGTCACATATCCATAAATAAATATTACATACTCACTAGAAGGATACCTCGTTGAAGGTCGTCGCTCTCTAGTAGACCTCCTAGGATGGAAACCTGGTGGATCTTCAGGAAGCTCAGGTTGATTATCAGCATCATCATCAACTGGAGCATCAATTGGATCTTCCATTTCCTGGTCATCAGGAACCAAAGGCTCATTTTGTTACATATGCTCCTGATCTTGATTCTCTGTTTGTTCTGACGAAGGAGGCGGCTGAACTGGAACTACATCAATCAAGTCACTACTCTCTTGTGATACTCTTTTCTGCCTTATCAATGTCTTCAATGGTCTGGTCTTCAACAAACTCTACATCACGGCTTCTTACAAGCTTCTTTTCAACTGGATCGTAAAGCCTGTAACCAAACTCATCTTGACCATACCCAATAAAAATGCAATGCCTTGTCTTCACATCCAACTTGGACCTCTCATCCTTTGGAACATGAATAAATGCTTTGCATCCAAAGACTCTAAAGTGACCATACGAGACATCTTTGCCTGAACAAACATTATCCGGAACATCATTGTCCAAAGCAATTGTAGGACTCAGATTAATCACATGAGCCGCTGTAAGTAGCGCTTCATCCCAAAAGACTTTAGGTATCTTAGCTTCAGTAGGCACACACCTAACTCTTTCAATCAACGTTCTATTCATCCTTTCTGTCAAACCATTCAACTGAGGTATTTTAGGAGGTGTCTTTTCATGCATAATGCCTTGCTGCTTGCAATACTCATCAAATGGTCCACAATACTCACCACCATTATCAGTGTGAATACCTTTAACCTTTTTACCTGTTTGCCTCTCAACCAAAGCTTGGAATTGTTTGAAATTTTTCAAAGCTTGGTTCTTTGTTTTCAAAGCATAAGTCCAAAGCTTTCTTGAATGATCATCAATAAAAGTAATAAAGTAAATAGCTCCACTAAAAGACCGTACCTTCAAAGGACCACAAATATTGGAGTGCACCAATTCCAAGAAGTCTGATTTTCTTGAAGGTTGATGCTTCTTGAAGGATAATCTTCTTTGTTTTCCAGCCATGCAATGAGAACATTTATCCAACTCTACATTCTTCAAATCGGAAAGAGCATCCTTTCGAGCTAAATGATTAAGTCCTTTTTCACTAATATGACCAAGTCATTTGTGCCACAAGTTACAAACTTCTTTACTTTCAATTGCATTCACGCTACCTTTTGTAATCATGGCATGCATCACATACAAACTTGAAGTACCTTTTTCTCGAGCCACCACTAAGTTGCCTTTAGTAAGCTTCCATTGTCCAAAGCCGAAAGTGTTTACAAAGCCTTCATTTTCAAGCCTTTTAACTGAAACCAAATTCAAGCGAGCATCTGGAGCGTGTCTAACATCTTTGAGTAGCAGCTTCATTCCCATATTAGTCTCAAGACAAACATCTCCTACACCAATAACTTTGGCCAAGCCATCATTACCCATCTTAAGTACTCCAAAATTACCTGGAGTATAAGAAGTGAAGAACTCCTTCTTCGGTGTGACATGTATTGAAGTGCCACTATCAATTACCCAACTGAACTCATCATCAGAAATAAGATTGACCTTGTACTCATAATCAGTAATATCAACAGTAAGAATATCATCTGAAATAGAAGATACACAATCATTACCACTATCATCCTTCTTTTCTTGCTTACCTTTATTTTTCTTTTTCCAAAGATAGCAATATTTTTTAAGGTGGCCCATTTTGTGACAATAGTGACACTCAACATTCTTGTATCTTCCCTTGGATTTGCTCCTGCTTTTACCTCTACCCTTTTGAACTCTATTCTGATTTCTCCCCTGGTTTCAGTGACTAATATTTCAGAGTGTGACGAAGAATTCTGCATCTTCCTTCTCATCTCTTCATTTAAAATGCCACCTTTAACAAGTTTCATGTTCACTTTATCATTTAGAGCAGAATTAGTAAGAGAGATACGAAATATCTCCCAAGAATCTGGTAGAGTATTTAGCAACCACAATCCTTGAATCTCATCTTCAAACTTGATTCCCATGCTTGACAACTGATCCAGAACTCCTTGAAATTCATTCAAGTGATCTAATACTTGTGACTCCTCCTTGTATCTCAAATTCATTAACATATTCAACAAGTACAATTTATTATTGCCAGACTTAGAAGCATACAAGGATTCAATTTGACTCCACAAAGCCCTAGTATGAGTCTCATTAGCAATGTGATTATAAACATTATCATCTACCCATTGCCTAATAAAACCACAAACTTGTTGGTGTTCAAACTCCCATTCTTCATCTGTTTTAGATTTTGGTTTTTGTGTAGAAAATACGGGTAAATGTAGAATTTTGACAAACAACAAATCTTTCATTTTTCCCTTCCGTAGATGGTAATTAGTGCCATTCAACTTATCATTCTAGTAGAATTATTTGCCTCCATCTTTCAAGCAAGTTATAACCAAATACCAAAAACTGAGCTCTGATGCCAATTGATAAGAATAAAACACAATTTCCTATTTGCAAGAATTAAAGGAGCAACAATATCCACTCACAACAAGTATTAACACCAGCACAATAATACCCAATAGCAGTGGAAAATTCACATAAACCAGAAATTAGAAATAAGCTAACACACCAAGATTTTTAACGTGGAAAACCTCCTCAACGAGAGAAGTAAAAATCACGAGTCACCAAGACCAGGATATAGTTTCACTATGATGAAAAATAGGGTACAAGAGAGTCACAAATGACTGCACAAAACGTGCATACAACAAGGCAAACAACTCAAGCTTCAAAGCTTTCACCACAAAAATAGAGCTACTGTGCGTAGCCAATATATCCAACTACAGACATCGAATCAAAGATCCGAACGGTAAAATCAAAGAACTAAATGTGTAGAATATACTATTTAAATTTAAGCTCGATCCAACGGTTAACGAATCTGAAGCAACCAATTTACAGAAACAGTTTTGTGTGTGTGCAAAAATAACTTTCTCTCTTCTTTTCTCTTTAGTGTTTGGTGTTCTCCTTTCAAAATGACTTCTTTCTCACTCAACCCACTCACCTCAGCCACTTTAACTATTCATGGGTTTAGATACTAGTATTTGAACTTTTTCTCCACATATAAAGAGAACCCAAAAGACCCAACATATATATCTCTGGTTCACACAAATTATTTGTTAGCTATTGCATTGAACAGTTGCACCTCTGATGATTAAGTCAACGTTATTGTTTCTTGAGTTGGTGTGAAAAGAATAAGTAAAATTCCTTTTTTTTTATAATTTGAAGTTAATAAAAATAGTTAGAAATTATTATAAGTGGAGTAGTTGAAGTTTTAAAAAATTATTATTATAGAATCTTGATTATATAGAATCTAAATATGATGTTACAACTTGATTAATTTAATTAATTTAAAAATGATATACATACATATGTAGCATATGAAAGTCTAGAAAATATCTTTAATATTAATATTTGAACATAAAGTCAAAATTGGATAAGTTAGTTGAGTTGCAATCTTTAATTTAGTAAAAGAATGAATTATTATCTAATTATGTGTTGAAAATAAATTATAGATATGATGATAAAATTAAATTGATATTTATTAATTTATCATACAATTTGATAAAATTGTATAGATAACAATTTGATAAGATTAAATTGATGAACTTGGTATAATGACAACTTAAACAAATATTGATTTGTTTGTTTCTCGTACTACTACTTCTAAGAAACTATATATAGGTAACTAAAGTATTTGTTATGATATTTTTGAGATATTATTATGATATTATTTTTTTAAAAGATTAAATTGATAAAAAAATACAAGAATGATTATATCTACGATATGTTTTTTAAATAATATTCTCTTTTGAGTCGATAAAATTTTTTTATTTAGTTTATTTTATGCTAAATTTTTTTGTCTAACAAAAATCGAGTTTTACATTTTTCCAAGGTTGCGAGAACTGGACCAGTCAAAAAATCGGTGAGGTCACTGGTTCAATAGTTCACTGATTCGACCGGAGTTCAACCAAAATTCAATCGGTTTAATTAAATATTAAATAAAATTATTAAAAAACTTAAAAATAATTTTAAATATGTAAATTCAATAATTTCAACATGTAATCAAACTAGCATTTGCACAGCCAAGATTCAATACAAAAGCAAACTTGCAACTTCAATGCTTCATTGAACGTGGTTAACATGTAAACTCCCCACCTGAAGATTCAAGGCAGAAATGAGAAACTTCGAGTGCTTCCTACCGAGTGCAATGTTGCTGCAACTATTAGTGACATCTCTCCCCATTTGTGCTTCATATGTTTGCTGCATCTGGCAAATGAGAAAGGATTGAGCATTCAAGGCTACCCCAGCTTGGATGATCTAGCCATATGCATTCCAAATATTTAGATTCTTCTTTTTTCACCCAATTTCCCTTGATTTGGGAATTAGAACATAGTCTGGTAGGTGACTCTTACAATTTTTATGCATTGTGCTTTGTCAGCTAGATATTTTGAAGAATCTACATTTCATTATTTCCTCTTTTATTCTCCAAAGCTTTCATTCTTCAGAAATTGCTTTCGTTTTTCCCATGTTCATAGACATCACATTATAGTGATGAACTTTCTCATTCAACTTTGGATGATAGTTAACAGTTTAACAGATAAATATTGTATTATAGATAACAATTAAGTTGTTCGAAGTTTCTCATTTCTACCTTAAATCTTAAGGTGGGGAGTTTACATGTTAACCACGTTCAATGAAGCATTGAAGTTGCAAGTTTGCTTTTGCCTTGAATCTTGGCTGTGCAAATACTAGTTTGGTTACGGTGGTTTAATTCTGACCTTTGATGATGTAATTATGTAATCCAGCATGAACAAATAAATAATTCAGCAACCAAAATCATGAAGCAGCAACTCATTTCATCATCGCGACAATGATGGAGGAGGTGAGCTCGGCGATGACGATGGAGGAGGCGACCTTGGCGACGACCAACGACGAGGGGAGCTCTGAGCCTGCCCCACCGATGTATTAGAAATGATACCTTGGGACGGGTGTAAAGCTAAGCAAATAGCTTCTGGGATGCGGTGACGATGGTGGTGGCTATGCGACGGCGAAGAGGGGCTGCTTGATCGTGGCCCGTCGATGCTCTCTCTTCTGCAGTTCTGCTCGATGGTGGTGGCTATGCTAGTATGCTGTGCTTTCTCTTGTGAGTTGTGAGAGTGTGAGAGACTGAGATTAGGATTAGAGTTCGTGCGTTTAGGCGTTTAGCTTTTTTTTTCCACCTTCAAAATGACGCTGTTTAGTGTTTAATATCCAAACCGAAAAACCGCTAAAAAACTGGACGGTTTTTCCGGTTCATCGATTAACCACCGGTTCGACCGATTTTTTCATCGATTTTTTGTCAGACGATTTCTGACCTTATCCGAACCGGCTAGGTGACTGATTCCCGATTTTTTTGATGAAACCGACCGATTCGGTTCGATTTTCAGAACCATGCATTTTTCAATTATAACAATTTTGATATCATGTTATAAGATATTTTTTAATAAATTAAATAATAAAAGATATAAATAATCATATCCCTAACAAATAAAATAAATTCAGATATGCAAGTTAATAAGTTTCAAGAAAGTAGAGCATATATGTCAACAAAATCATTAAAATAATGCTATGTCCTATTCTAGGGAGAGTTAATATATATTGTGTATTCAACTTGATATTGCTTATACACTATGTTTATAACTATTCAATCAAGCAAACATTCCAGGCTATAAGTGTGAATTGCAAAAATAAATAAATAAATAAAAATATACATGATTGATTATCTTTAATACAAATAATAATATGTTAATATCTTAGTCCTTTGTTTTTGACCTTTTCCTCCTAAGTAATGTATATATATAACTATGCATTATTTTGTTAGCTACTCATTAACTACCAAACTAAATAACGTTTTTTGTTAATTATAATTTGCTTGCGTGGCACCCCTGCTTATATATATGTTTGAGAATTATTGTTTCACGCTTGGTTATATATAAAATATTACTAAAATATAAAAAAAATATAACTTGAATTTTAATAATATTTACATCATTACTATAATTACATATCTTAATATATTCGTATTAGAATTCACATCTGAATTAATAAACGACAAATATATATGATGCATGATATATGTAGAAAAGGGTGGCGTATACACTATACATTAATTAATTAATTAATTAGCAGGTTTGAGTTGACTTGTTCCATATTATATGGTGTGTTCCTATCTCTTTTTTTATGCATTATTGATACACTTTTTTGGAGTAACATAAAGAACATTGCATTGAACCACAACCAATAGTGATCAACCTCCAATTTTCTCAAAGAGTCTATACATGATGACACAAAGATATTCAACTTTGAATTATTAATATGACTTTCCATGTTTGTTGCAACTGGGGACACACACACATGCCTTAGCTTGTGGCTCAAATGCATGTGTATGTGACCCACTATTAGTGTTATCATCATCATTATTATTGCATAAGATGGACAAAACTGTGTTTACGTCATCAACCCTACCTATGTATTACTAATTTACTATTATTGACCCTAGTTGATAATAACATCAACAACTTTGGTCAGAGATGCCAGGTTTCTTAAGCTTTATCCTAACTGTTTTATCCTCTTATTACATCCAGCGTTCAACCTTGTCTTGTGCATATAAAAAAAGTTATTCGTACATAATATTTCCAAAAATCAAAATATTATTGTGTGATTATAAGGTGAAAATTTAGATGCAGTTAATTTTATGTGAAGTTGATAATTGAACTGTTAGATAGAAATTTAGTTAAATTATTTAAATTATTTAATAATTCTCTTCTATTAATTTCATATAAAATTGACTGCACTTGAGTATATATATATTCTTGTCTATTATAAAATGAATTATAAATTTTATGTGTTAGAAATATAGTAATTTATATACTTTATGTTCAGTTTTTTTTTTGAAAAAGCAGATTTATGATATATTATCAGAATTTCTATGATTGAAAATTAAAAAATTTGATCTTTATTATCCTAAAAGAGAAAAAATAGTATAAAACAAAATAAAAAAAGTCTAGATAAAAATTCAAACAAATCCAAAATTAAAAGATTCTTGTTTAAAGAGATATATGTTAGATATATAATCATGCATATAATCATATACCTTCTTCTATTAATTTAAATTAAAAAAAAGTGATTTTATGACAATATAATCTTAAAATCTCTCTTATCCTAAAATATTATTCATTTCTATAATATTCAACCATTCATCTTATATAAATGACAAAATCAAATATTTCAAAAATAATTCATAGTTTTAACAAAAAAAATAAGAAAAAAAGTCTAACTATTTTTTTAATATAATATAAGAATTTTACTTCAAAAGTTTAAATTATAAAATATAATTAAAATTTTGATAAAATTATAATAATTAATAGAATAACTAATAAGCCTTTTATTTATTAATAATCAATATAAGTATATTGATTGCCATAATGTCTCACGAAATTATATTCAAATAATATTATTTATAAACAAATAAAGCTGAGGTTTGGTGATAGATTTGGGTAATTTAAGGATTGACCAAATTAAAGCAAAAGGAATATTCATGATGGTCAATAATGCAATAATGTAATAATAGAGGAAAAAAGAAAAAATTAAAGCCCAATATATATTGACAAGTATTATTTCATTTATTTCACAATGTATTAAGTAACATTCTTTTGTGTATAGATGACACTAGGACTTATCAGCAATTTAAGGATTGACCAAATGAAAGGAATGTTTCTCATAATACAGTAAACACTCAAATTGGCCAATAATAATTTTAGATCAGACTTTTTTATTCTTAATAAATTTTTATTCAGTATAATTTTTAAAAAATTATTCTTATTAGATAATTATTCTTATTCAAATTTCATTTTATACATACAGCAATTTATTGACTAAAAATAAATTTTAAAATAAAATTCTGATCCAGCCATACTAAATTAATTAATTTAATGGATCAGGGGAAAGTTTTGACAAGGAAATATATTGGATTAGCAAAAATTTATGTAATATTATTTGTGCACTTTTTTTTTTTAAGATAAAAGAGGAAAAGACGACAGTCGACAATAGTGGAAGCATTCTTCAGATTATTTAGTGCAAGAAAAAGTTAAAATTGCTATTGATCTATACCATTAAATAGTAGTTATTAAAGTTGTCTTATATTTCAACTCTGATTTTAACATGATTATTGATGTGATCATTCATCACTTCATAACTACTCTTTTTCATTAACTATAAAAATACCTTTTTCTTTTCTTTTTTATGAAGAAATTTCAACGATTGGATTCGCTCTTTGTTTTTTTTTTTAAACTTAAAAAAAAAAAAGTGCAAAGCTTCACTCTTAATATATGATAAATTAAAAATCTAAATTAATGAAGTAAATTATGCAAATACTACACTTTTAATACTAACATAATAACATTCTATATTAGCAATAGGAAAAGGAATTAGCTGGAATCAAATAATCTCCTGAATTAAGAATGAAATTTCTTAATTAATAATTATATATAGGGTCAGGTGCATGCACATGCACATGCACAACAATGTGAAATATGGTATATTACCCACCACTAATCTGTTTCAGAAAATAAGCAAACAGGATGTAATTAAGAAAGAGAGCACTAATATGATTTGCAATTAAGTAAGGGAATATAATTCATCACAAAAGGTGAAGGAGAATCAGCTACTACACATGGCTATGGAGATATATACCTCCTTTCCAATTCATCATTTACTTTAATCTATTCATATATATCTTCATCTATTCCCTTACTTTCTTATTAATTAATGCTTAGTTAAATAATTTAATGTCCCTTTTAGAAGAACTTTTTGTGCTTTAAGCACTTCATTACTTTATCGTAGGCCCTATTTTTGTTGGCATTTTTGTTTCATATATATAAATTATTAAACAATAGTTGTATACAATAGGATATTCATTTTCGATGCTATTGTATATGTGAGGAAAAGAATAAAAGTGAAGGCCACTCTACAATTTAAAAAAATGATGAACTTCTTTTTTAAATAGAGTGAGTCTAATTTAGTTATAAAATAATTTAAAAGGTGAAAATTATTCATACTTATAAATTTTATATAAATCTTATTCCTTATAATTAAATATACAACACAACAACAGAAGTCAGCCAATTTTTTTTTTTTTTTTTCCACAGCATCTCCCAACCCAACAGGTCAATAACTAATTTGTTGCGGTATTGAGCTCCATTTAAGGGTTTAACATTGGCTAATGGATTACTGCATACACAAGGCGGGATTCAAACTCCTGACACTTAACCGGATTAGTAAACTAACCACTAAAACAACACAACTTGGTTGAAGTCAGCCAATTTTATTAAGCCAGGGTAGCTCGAAAAAAACGCAGAAGTTTTTGGTCAGTATGGGCCTAGATCCCAGTCGTAAAAGATATATGGGCCTAATTTTGTTTAGACCATATATGGGCCTAATTTAATCCAATGTACTGTAACAGTGTAGCGTCAACGTTACCCAAGCAGCCTCCTTATTTGGGCCTCAACAAAACCCAAATATTTGGGCCTTTAATGGGCTTCACGTCTATTCAGCCACCTGCTTGTTTTGACCCCTCAACAGTCAACAGAGAACCCCACCTTCTAATTACTTATTAGTAATGATTAGTTACTGTCATAATAAAGACGGGTGAATTAGACGAGTGAGATGCAAATTTATTTTCTAAACCGAAGATATGGACAACCTAACTGCGAAAGTACTATACTACCCTAAATTAAAGTGGCAAGTAGGAGTAGCTGTATGATTATTTAATACTCGTCTTTGATATGCTTACTCTCTATTAATTATTTCTTTGATGTTTTGTTTATAGACGACAGAGTACAGAAGAAGGAAAGTTCGTAACCTATAATTGTATATCAAATAAGATTAATACCTACAAATTAAAAGAAAAGAAAAAGGTGTAACGTAATTATGTAATACGTTATATCCATGCACCTTTAATTTGAGGTGTCGCTTTTGCCTTCATTCTAATTTTTCCCCTACCTCTTTGTTTTGCCGCCCTCTCTCTTTTCTAACAATCATTGCTAAACTTTTAAATACTAATACGTATATCATACGGTACCGTATATCATACTATATTGCTATGATAATAAGTTAATAACTGCCACCAATAGTCTTCACTCACTCCTCAGAATTCAGAACTGAAAATTGCTATGTTGCTTAGCCAAATCATGTTTTCATGAATTCAGGTACTCTTCTGCATCCATTTGCATTCTTTAATTCCGTCTTAGTTTCCAGATTTCAGTTGTTTAATTTCTTAGAAGGGAAAACAATGAATGCTGGTTGCTTCAGCTGAAAATCTTGTCGGCAACCATGCAAATTTCTTTGCTCAGTGATTGCACGTTGATGTATGGTTCAAGTTTGGTGCATTTAAAACCTCAATTAAATGAAACAAGTGGCAAGTCATTTGAACCAACCAACAAGATTTGAATTTTGAAGCTCTTCATTATACACCTTTGATATGTTAGGTCATGGTTTTAAAGCCATATTAGTTGCTGCAATGAATTCTTGAACTTAACGTTTCTAGTAATAATATTTACAGGTAGTGTTACTCTGACTTGTAAGAGGTAGAGTGAAATGGAGCAGTATGAAATTCTAGAACAGATTGGCAAAGGTGCCTTTGGTTCTGCTCTTCTTGTCAAGCACAAGCATGAAAAGAAAAAGTAAGGATCATTCCAATCCATATCTTCAATGTGATTTGAGAATTAACATGTTATTTCATTGCTTACATATATTCATGTCATATCCTTGCGCTTTAGATATGTCCTCAAGAAGATTCGCCTTGCTCGCCAGACTGACAGAGCCCGAAGGTCTGCCCATCAGGAGGTAAATTCACTACATTTGTGAAATGCTTGAGAATTTAGAGTTGATCCTTAAGCTTATTCTTGTTCATTCTTGTCAATTTTATATGTGAATTGTAGTTTTATATACATAGAATCTGGAAATGATGATGTCCTTCAAATTTGTTGGAGATTAATTAAGATGATTGGTTGTGTTTCTTCCTTGGTTTATAGATGGAGCTTATATCTAAAGTTCAAAATCCATTTATAGTGGAGCATAAAGATTCTTGGGTAGAAAGGGTCAGTCTTTTCTTGACAATCAGAACTTGCATTATATATGTTTGGTAGATTTACTAACAGAACTATTCATATTCTTCCCTTGCAGGGTTGTTTTGTATGTATTGTCTTAAGTTATTGTGAAGGAGGAGATATGTAAGCCATGATTCACACTGAACTCAAGTGTTTGAGGAAGTGAAATCACAGCATTTATTAAGAAAATCCAATTAAGAAGCCTTTTTAATCATCTGTTTCTGTTCTACAGGGCTGAAGCTATAAAAAAGGCTAATGGTGTTCATTTTCCTGAAGAGGTTGGTCGCTCTTAGCCCTGATGGATACTCTTACATTCTTATTCCCACTCTCTTCAATTAACTGTATCAACTAGCTGATATCTATATAAACTCTTATGCACAGAAACTTTGTAAGTGGCTTGTTCAACTGCTGATGGCCCTTGATTACTTGCATGTAAATCACATACTTCATCGAGATGTCAAGGTAAAAGGAACTTTCAAAGTTCAATAATATATCTGAGAAAGTTGAGGACCAGCTTGTGCTGATGTTTTACCCTCTTCTGTTCAGTGTTCAAATATTTTCTTGACAAAAGATCGAGACATCCGTCTAGGTAAACCAGTATTGTTGTTTCTTCTTTTACTGGAGAGAAAAAAAAAAAAAAGAGTATTTTATTTTATTTTATTTTATGTAGATTTTTCCCAAAGTTGTGCATTGTTTTGTAGCATATATGCTAATCTTATGTTATGCTTCTTGGATGCAGGTGACTTTGGCCTTGCTAAAATGTTGACATCTGATGATCTTGCTTCCTCAGTAAGTGACACTTCCATAATACTGTTTCCGTGGCTGTTTCAGCTTTTTTATTTTGTCTTGATAATTTACCATGTGTTGTGGATCTAAATTTAGGTTGTTGGGACCCCAACTTATATGTGTCCTGAGCTTCTTGCTGACATACCCTATGGTTCTAAGTCAGACATCTGGTCTTTGGGTAATTTAATTTCTTTTGTTCTTCTGAGATTACATATTCTATATGGTTTTTAAATTTAATTTGACAATGCCTATGCCTTGAATTATAATATTTCCAGGATGCTGTGTTTATGAAATGGCTGCTCACAAGCCAGCTTTTAAAGCTTTTGTAAGCTACTACCCTAAGTGATGTTTGCCACTGGTTTATGTCATATTTGTATCATACATGATATTATGGCTTATTAGTTTTCACTATTTAACACTTTTTTTTTAATGTTTGGACTCTGGAGCATAGCATAAGATCAATGACTAATATATGTTGGCTGTTTTCATCTGAGCAGGATATACAAGCATTGATTAACAAAATAAACAAGTCTATAGTGGCTCCACTTCCAACTATATACTCTAGTGCTTTGTGAGTCCAATCTTTCCCTCCAGTAGTTGTTTTGACACATCATCCCTTTTCACCTGTTTATCTATCTTATATTCTTGTATGTCAGCACCTATATGCATTATGAACGGCTGGTTTATGTAAGAACAGCATATATCTGACATTTATCAATTTCACTAGTTCTTTATAAAATCATTATATTTCCAATCTAGTTTGTGGAACTCATTCAGCTGCACGATACTGATTTGTGTGACTTATTGTGATATATTTGTTGTTTCAGCCGAGGGCTTGTGAAAAGCATGCTACGGAAAAATCCAGAGCTTAGGCCAACGGTATGTTTTATATATTCTTGTACTTATTTGCATCTATCCAGAATTCCGGATTAAATGCATATTTTAGATTTTATGGTGGCTCTCTTTTTATCTTTGACAGGCTGGTGAGTTATTGAATCATCCACATCTTCAGCCTTACATTCAAAAAATTCAGCTACAACTAAGTAGCCCCAGAAGTAGTAGTACTTTGGCATTTCAATGGCATGAGAAAAACCATGCAAGAAGTAGGTTCATAGAGCCAGAATCTGTTTCTTCTCTTTCTGGCCAAGACAAATGCTTGTCATTAAGCAGTGACAACAACAGGTCCTTGAATCCAAGTGTTTCTGGAACTGATGAACAAGGATCTCAGTGTTCTTCTACCCAAAGAGCAATTGGATCATCATCCACTTATTCAAAAGAGAAGCTCTATGAACTATCTATTGCCTGTGTCCCTGACAAATGCAATACTTATAAATCATCAAAAGCTAGAAAGTCCTCAATTGTTCAGAGACCTTCAACACTGAGAACTGCTAAGGCTTCTGCCACACTCAGAGGCCAGAAAATGACTCCATCTAGGACAGTAAGAATTGAATTAGTTCCATTCATCTGAGTTTGGTATTCATTTGCCAGTATTATGATACATATAGCAAATATGTTTACTTAATATATGTTTACTTCTCATGTCAAATTGCATTAATTAATGATTTCATTTTCTTATTTTCAGCACCCAATGCCTAATGCAGCAATCCGCAGAGCATCAATTCCACCACCAAGTAGAGCAAACATTGGCCTTCTCCAATGTGTGGAGTCTCCCAATGTCTCGGTTAACACTCCGAGAATCGACAAGATTGCAGAGTTCCCTCTGGCCTCATATGAGGATAATTTCTTCCCTGGCAAAGTAACATGCCCATCACCATCACCATCACCATCACCATCACCATCACCATCACCAACATCAATAATAACCACGAGCGAGGAAAAGTGCATGATCCAGGTTGTGGACAAAGCCACTGTCCACAACACCAACAGTGAACACTCTGCTGATCATAAGCATCGATTCGACACCTCGTCGTTGCAGCAACGTGCAGAGGCATTGGAGGGGCTGCTAGAGTTCAGTGCAAGGCTGCTACAACAACACAGGTTTGATGAACTTGGAGTCTTGTTGAAGCCATTTGGGCCTGAGAAGGTTTCTCCAAGAGAAACAGCTATTTGGTTGGCCAAGAGCTTCAAACAAACTCTTCTTTAAGCTTTTCTTGTCTATGTCATATGTGATCAACCATCATTGCCATAGAACATTGTACATCAATAGAGTGCTTTCTCTTTTCTGCATTGCCAATTTTCCATGAGGTCCATGCTTGTACATTTATATTTATAAAACAAAAAAAAAAATCTGGGTGCACTTAATTATAATTGTCAAGATACAATTATTTACCAATTATTACCAGCAAAACTTAATTATAAATTGAAAATTATAGTATATATTGAGTAGTGTTCTAAAAGGAGGTTCTCTCTTGGTTGTTGATTTGGCATATTATTCAGGAAGAAGCAAAAAGTACGATCCGATTGTAACTAAGCATGATATGAATATGTTATGACTAAGAAGTGATGGAGACATGTCCATCACCAACTCCAATTAAGTAGGCAATGGGCATGCATGCATGCATGCATGCAGACACATACATAGATCGATAAATGTATGATCCCAACAACATGACCTTTGTCTTTTTGGAAAGCCTCTACTGTCAATTTCTCATCATTCAAATCGGAGAATCTGCAGTCTCAAAACGGAATCTCTTCCCTAAACCCCCTATACCTGCTTTGAGAATTTCAGACCCTACTGCCTAGTCTGAATTATTTCAGTAAATAGCATAGAACGGTCACAACTTTAATTTCGTGCCATTATAAATTATTGGTGGTCCGTTTTTGTACAACTTAGTACATAGATTCCGATATTCTAAGTTTAAGTTAATTAATCTTAGAAATTAACCTATATATGAAGACTATCTTATCTAATTAGCTTTAATTATCTCTAAACAATATGAGACTAACTTCATCATAAAACGTGAACCAGATTATATATTTATATCACACTAAGTTGAAAGAGAAATTGATCCATACATAGAAAATTATATGAAATGAACATAAAAATTTAGAGTTGTCGAGCATGCATGGATGTCATTGTCAATAACTCAATATGCATGCATGTAACTGTTATTTGAGTGTAAAAGTAATAATTATTTCTTAAATTAGATATAAGTAGTCACCAAAAAAAAATAGATATAAGTAGTGTTAATTTTTGTAGCATAACCTATCATTTAATCACCATAAAAGGAAAAAAAAAGGAAGAAAAAAATATTGTATTATGATTATGAAACATGGAAGTGAATAAATAAAAAGTTATCACTTTCACTACTATGCTACATGTGGTAAATACTATAGTGTATAATATGTCAATCTTTCATTTTAGTGCTACGTTACTCTCCATTTTAATATATTATAAATAAATTAAGCACAAGTCTCCATGATTGGTTCCTCCATTCACACACAATTTTGGCTTAATTAAACCATGCACACATGGCACATCAATTAAAGTAACATCATATACTACCATGATTATAACCCCATATTATTGCATTATTATAACATCTATAGAATAAGTTTCTTCCCTTGTAGATGATGCATTCCTTTCAAGCTTTTTTGATAGTTTAGCTATAAATAGTGCGTTGGGCAACTGACCTATAAAGTGGGAACAAATCATGAAAATTAATGTGTGTATAGGAAACTTGCAAATTTTGCATGGGTAGGTCTTCTTTCTAGGGTATGTAAATAAAGAAAAAAAGTAAGCACTAAGCAAATAAAGAAAAAGGAAGGTTTGGGGTAGAAGAAAAAAAAATAAAAGAAAAGAATTAGAAAAGATATAAACTATATAACTTTTTTGTGAAATGAGAGTTGCCATTAGTTAGTAGTAGGTCTCACTTTGATATATTCCTTAGATAGTGGTCCAAAAGAGTAGCACAAATTTGACTTAAGGTGGAAAAAAAAATTTAAAAAAAGAAGGTGACTTGTTTGGGGGAAAATTGAAAAGATGTTTTATTTCTGTTGAGAATTACAAAGCACATTTGAAATCTAAAGGGAGCAATTATCATGGAGAAAATGAGGCAAAAGGAATAAAGCTTGAAACTTTTGTCAGTAGTGATGAAGGACACACTCTAATGCTTCCAAACCGAAAAGCCAAGCCTCTTGTTTCACACACATACACTTTATACTTCCTTAGGGTTCAGAAAATTATGAGAAGCTACAGAGATAATATGATGAATATCAAAGTTACACTTGCATCTTGTAAAAACATTATTGATTAACTCCACATAAGATTTAAGTTACTGAATTCTTTTATATTTTAAATATTAAAAGTGATAAATAAAAAAAAAACATTTATCTTTTTTGACAGAAGAACAACTTGCATTCATAAAAAAAATAAAAAAATAAACGACACTCATAAATTGAAGAAAAGGCATTAGACTTACGTCTAAATCAAAAGATAAATATTCTATATGTTGAATTAAAAAATTAAAAGAATACATGATATTTAATTACAACGAATTTTAATAAATAAAAACAAAGGTTAAACTGATTCTCTTTCATTTTCAAATCTATACAAATATATATTTTTTTTCTCTTATTCTTTGTATCATTAAAAAAGAGTATTTTTTGTGTGTGTATTTTTTGTGTCTATTAAAAAAAAGTAGGAGGGATCAATTTGAGTTGACAATATATTCGCTTAAGTAAATTCACCTTATTCGCTTAAGTAAGTGTTGGGGTTTTGAAGTCCTTTTTGTGGATACAATAATATATTAGCCAATAACATATTTTTAAACGGGAGCCACTCACATAAAGATAAGGTAGAAAAAATCGAGATTTTACGTGAAATTGAAAAAGTAAATAAAAAACGTAAAACGTAAAATCTTAACAAGATTTAAATCGTAAAATTATCAGATTTAGTACAAATTTTGTAAAATCGATAAACTCATTTAAAATCGTAATATTGAAAAATTTTAAGAGTTAAATCGAGATTCTAGCTACTATGCGTAAAGACATTTAAAATATTTTTTAAAAGATATTTTTTATCAATTAAAATTTAATACATATAATTGATTAAATCGTATTATTTTTATCAAAATTAGACCGAACAAATCATTTTGACTAAAAAATCGATAAACCAAACTTTGAATCGAGCTAAATTAATATTTTTTTTATAAAAAATTACTACAATACCCTTATTATAGAAAATAACTCCCTGCACCAATTTGCGATTTTGGTTAGGTCCCGATAAAATTAAGCTAATTACTGCCAAGAGGGACCTAATTAAAAAAAAAGTGGTGCAGGGTTCCAATTAAAAGGAAAAAAGTAAAAAAGAAACAACTAAAATAATCTTAAAACAATAGTTTTATCATAATAATATTAAAATATTTTTTATATAATTATAGATGTTGAAATTAATTTTAAAAAAAGAAATATAAAAAAAATTCTAAATCAAATAATAAATACAAATAATATAAATATATGTAGAGAAATTTAAACCTTAATACATAAAAAATACCAATTTTTTTTACTATCACTATATTATTATAAAATTTTACTCTATATAATATATTTATTATAATAGTATATGAATTTAAAATTTGTTGGGGATGCCAAGTCCACTACTTGCCTCCCCTTAAATTCATTCCTCGGTAATATATATATATATAATAGAGATATTTTAATTATTTTTATAATAAGATTATTATAGTTATTTTTTATAAAAAATATTAATTTAGATGGGTTTAAAATTTTATTTATTAATTTTTTGGTTAAACTAATTTATTTAATCTAATTTTGACAAAAATAACACAATTTGATCGATTACATATAAAAAAATCTAAAAAAATATTTTGAGCATATTTATCTAAAAACTCCCTTATAAAATACGGTTAAAGAGAAAAAAAAAAGTAGGAGGGGGTGACGTGTGCAAGCACGCGCATTTTAGCAGAGAAGAGAGGTTTAGTAGTATAGGGAGATAGTGAGATGGTAAGGGCTTGTTTGGACATGAAAACTTGTCGGCCATGGACGTTGCCAACTCCTTCGACAAGAACGAACACCATCACTCTCCACACAGTCTCATACCCTCACCCACCCTACCTTCTTGTCAGAACCGCAGCATCTTCTTACCCCAATGCATGGTCCTACCTCTATTAATTAACTACCTATCTTCTCCCAAATCAAACATAACACTATACTTGCATCATTATTCTCTAATTAAACCTGCTCCAAATTATTTCATTCTGTCCCCCATTATCTTTTTGTCTTGTTCATCAATATACCAATTTTTTGTGGGGTGCATGCTTTGGGATCTGAGAATGTTCCTTCCACATTCAATAAATATATTGTCATACGAATGATAGTAGTATATGTACCTTAAGTTGAACAATGATTGAGAAACAGAAAATTAATTAAATTCGTAATTAACCAAAGTGATGATATCCCAATTAAAAATCCTCAAAAGAGATTCTCAATCCGGTTTCGCTATTCTTATCTAATAACACAATAATTGTAATACTAAGAAGATCTAAACTTTGATTTGTTTATTAATAAGCAAATCTAATTAGTGAATGGAATATGCAACTCTATGTATAGGTGTGTAGTAGTAGTGTTAGCACAAATCAGAGACCAAATATTTAACTTTTTATAGGGATCCTTGACGCCAATGTACTTCATATTCACATGGTGTTTGACCATTCTTTTACCCTTTAAGCCACTCTATACCACCATTTGCTGACCAGGGCTACGCCATTTGAAGAAGTGCTTCCATTACCATTTAAGGGGGGAAATAACAAAAAGAAAAAAAAGGTGCCTATGGAAAAAAGTCCTATGGAAAATTACATTCTAATAATTGCATAGGTCTGTAATTTCTTACAATTAAATATTATAATTAATGCTTACTCTTCCATCATTGATTGTATTTTAAATAAGTAGTGTTTCTTTTTGTAATTAATTAAAAATGTATCTCACATAACATATGTTTATTTAAAGGAATACTCTATTATACATATTAAAGTTGTATAAAGAGAATATAATTTTTTTTATAATTATTTTTTATTATTTTATTATTATTTAAATTGTGAGTCCTAACTTTTTCAATCTCTCTTTCATTTCATACAAAGAAAAATCTATATACTTATATTTTTATTATATAATTCACCTTATTTAAAATGTAATCATCATTGTTATTTTCAATATCATGCATAACCATCTATACATTTTAGGCTTAATTAGTGTAAACTAAAAATTATCCTTTAAAAAGGTATAATTATAGATCTTGCGTAAAAAAAATGTTATATTCATATTTTTTCATTCTAATATATTTATGTTACAATGATTACGGTGATTATAATATTTTAAAAAATATTATTAAAATTAAATTAATATTTTTTATTATTTAACGACGCTTTTTGAAAAGCGTTACTATAAACTATATTTGTCATTTTTTAAAAAAGCGTTACTAAAATCCATCCTATATATATCATGATGGATAGTTTTTTTTTTATTTAAACTATAATTTTGTCATTTTCCCACTTTTAGGATATGAGAAAATTTGTGTTTAGAAAAAGAAAGTGATTATATATAGGCTCTTACATATGCTTGCTACCACCTCTGAAAACATTGAACATAAGCAGCACACAAAACAGTCTCTCACACTACTGACTCTACTTGACATACATGGAAGCAAAGTGCAGCACCATCAACTGCCGGCGGCCGGAGTTTCTTCCTCCACCAGCGGGAGGGACCCACCTGCCGGAGAGTCCAAGGGTGCCAATGGAGTTCCTGTCTCGCTCATGGAGTGCCTCAGCCCTTGAGGTCTGTAAGGCACTGGCTCCTCACCAACCACCACTTCATCATCTTCTTCCTCCTTCTTCCAAGACTTCTTCAAATGGTTCCTACACTACTTCTTCTTCCCTTATTCCCGAAGAAACCGGTTGTGGTGACTCTGAAGAGTTCCCATCCTCATCTCTCATCTCAACTACTTCTTTGTCCAAGAACCAGTTCTCTTTTGTTTCTTCTGCTACCTCTCAGCTTGTCCTTGAACGCATTATGTCACAATCAGCAAGAGAGGTATCCTATACTAACAAGTTTACATTTTAGTTAGCAAAACATATAGTTTTGTTTAAATGTCGAAACTGTTAGATGACTTGACATATTTGACTAACTTATTATTTAGAGACAGTTTTAAACTTTTCTTAAATGTTTTGAGATTCTAGAAACTAAGTTATGGGGTTGTTTTGTTATTATGTGACAGCAGGAAGTGTCGCCATTAACTTCTGGAAGACTATCACACAGTAGTGAGCCTCTGAATGGTGGTGGTTCGTTAACCGGAACAGACAGTCCCCCAATTTCACCTTCTGATGAATTTGATGATGTTGTTAAGGTACCTATCTCTTTTTCCTTTCTTTTTCTGATTTGAATTTTGATGTTGTTGAGGTAACTATTCTTTGTGTTTCTCATCACTGTTGCAATAGTTTTTTGTTGCTGATGTATGTAATAACAAACTCCCAATCATCTTGTTCTTAGAAGAAAAAAGAAAATATTTTATTTAGTCTAAAAAAATTAAATCAATTTCAGTTTATATTAATTTAAATCACACCAACATATTCTAATAATTGGAGTTCAGTCCTCACTCCTCACCAACCGAACTTTCTTATGCCACAGATGTGGTTACATGATTCTTTTCCCTTTTATTCTTTTTATTTATTTATTTATGTATTGGGTTCTGTTTATGTTTATTTAGTAATCTGGAAAATGCAGTGTTAGCTTTTGTCTGCTCTGATAAAGCTTATTGACAAACATTAAAGAGTACCATTTTCTTTCATCAAATAATTCTTTTAATGAAAGGAAAAGAAAACAAGAAAAAACATGCAATAAATGTTAGAACCAAACTTTGAGGGGGCCCCTATGTGACCATTATAGGGGCTAGGGTGGTGATTCACTCATTAACCTGCACACTTGAACATAGCTTTAGGACCTCTGTTCAAACCTACATATATTGATGACATGAGAGTTAGTGACTTTATCTCCATCAAAAGAAGTGTGAAAC
Source organism: Arachis duranensis (assembly GCF_000817695.3). NCBI lineage: Eukaryota > Viridiplantae > Streptophyta > Magnoliopsida > Fabales > Fabaceae > Arachis > Arachis duranensis. The sequence goes on from NC_029777.3 coordinate 15,042,978, forward strand.
AAAGGAGCTTGGAAGATCAACAAGGCCATGCTTTTTTTAGTTTAGTTTTCTTCCCACTCTTTAATCTCATTTAAAAAGATTTACACTTTATAAGGTCTTTAACCATTTTGTGCGTATTCTAGTCAACCTGCATTGTTTGCTGATACTGAATCAGTAGTTATGAACGCTTCAGAAGATGACAAAAACAGATTTGACTCTGTCCCCCTTTAACTTTGCATCCACGCAAACCACCCCAGCTTCTCAATTTCGACCCTTTCTTCCATTTTTACTAAATTCATGAAACTAACCAATGAACAGTTGAATACCAGAACATACAGTAAGGGTAGGACATCGCCAACAGTGACAATAATGACAATGTCACAGCTGATCCATACTATGTTGTCTTTCAAATAGTTCTTTTGTTTGCTTTTGGTCTATGAACAGTTTTACATGTTAAATCAACACGAGTATAACTACACTAGCTTATAATATATTTAGAAAAAAATGGAGATTACTTAGATGATAAATTCTGCAGTAAACACTTATAACAGAGTTCCAGGCAGCGTTAGTAACACCCATCATAAATAAGAGATTACTATATCAATGTTATTATATCTACGTATAATTACAATCTTAGAATTCAAAGAGAGAAGGGTAGTGTTATATCATTATATGTGCATAGTGTAGAATTGCAGATTGACTCATTTCATCTGCTATTGAACAAGATATGGATTCAATTTAAGTAGGGTTCATATCATAAGGTGTCCTGAACCGTGTTAGTCTTGTAACATCTGATAGCCTTATCAATGTGTGTGCAGTTTTTCCGGGCAAACAATTCCATTCACCCCTTATTCAATGGTGGAAGAGCCAGTGCTGCAATTGGCAATGGCGCGGCACCCTCAGGGCCAAAGACAGTTGGAAGATGGTTGAAGGACAGGAGGGAGAAGAAGAAAGAAGAAACAAGAACTCACAATGCTCAGCTGCATGCTACCATCTCAGTGGCTGCAGTAGACGGACATGGCTGTGGCCTCTGCAGCCACATTGGTGGCCGCGCAGTGCGTCGAGGCTGCTGAGGCAATGGGGGCTGAGAGAGACCACCTAGCTTCTGTGGTTAGCTCAGCTGTCAATGTCCGCTCTCATGATGATATCACTACTCTTACCGCTGCAGCTGCAACAGGTAGCACTCCTTGATGACACTATCAAGAATCAACAAGAGCATAGTTGCATTGTCAATTAGTCCCTCATAGTATAAAGTGTGTCTTTTGTTCATGTTGGCATGGCTAGTGTGACACTAAGAGATAGTAATGATGACCCTGATCTTAATTATTAATGTTTGCAGCTCTAAGAGGAGCAGCTACCCTGAAGGCAAGAGCATTGAAAGAGGTATGGAACATTGCTGCAGTGACACCATTAGAGAAAGGCAGAGGAGGGATGGGAATTTCTGGCAAAGGTAATACAAATACCAATAACAATAACAGCAACAATACCAGCACAAGTGATAGTGGGGAGATTCTCAATGGAGAAAATTTTCTAGGCGTCTGCAGCCAAGAGCTACTTGCTAAGGGAACTGAATTGCTCAAACGAACCCGCAAAGGTAACGGAACATCAATCACAAATGCTGCTGCTAGTATTAAATCAATATTATTTTGTTGGCAAAATGACTTGACATAGTAATGATGAAAACTGCAGGTGATCTTCACTGGAAAATAGTTTCTGTTTACATACATCGAACAGGCCAGGTATTCTTTTTTTCTTTCAAGAATTCACATCAGATGATGAGATTCTTTATCTGTATCAGTTCATCATGGATTGTAAAAATTTCAGGTGATGCTGAAAATGAAGAGCAGACATGTTGCAGGAACCATTACCAAAAAGAAAAAGAGTAAGCTACCTTTGGCTTCACAAGTCACAACATTGTTTTCCTTATATATGGGGATAATCCTGATCAAAAACACATACTAAATTCTTTGTAATCTTGAATTTGCAGATGTTGTGCAAGATATTTGCACAGACTTACCAGCATGGCCAGGGAGACATCTGCTTGATGATGGTGAAAAGCGGAAATACTTTGGGTTGAAGACAGATGCAAGGGGGATTGTGGAGTTTGAGTGTAGAAATCAAAGGGAATATGATATCTGGACTCAAGGGGTCTCCAGGCTTCTTTCCATTGTTGCACAAAGACAGAACAGATTTGGAAACTGATCCATGCATCTTACACTAATTACTATTAATTGAGTCTCTAGTTACTGCTGACTACTGAACTAAATTCAAATTATATGCATTATAATGCATTTTGCATGTGTGTAACCGTAGATAGTCGTCTGTGGCAAGGACTCAACTCAAGTGAACTTTGTAACTTAAGCAAAAATCCTCTGCTGTCTGAATTTGTGCAATTGTAGGAGTTTTATTTATTTATTTATTTGGGTAACTATGCCTTGTCTCAAGTCCCTATAATTCTAAGAATTTTTATGCAACAGCTATTCTGAGTCACTTATGGTCTAATTAATAAGTCATAACATAACTGTTCATTTCCATCTCTGGAATTTGTCTTAATTTCCTCTACAAGAGTTGTTTTGACTGAGGGTTTGTTTGCATCAAAATGGAACATCATATAGAATCCAAAGTGAAACAAAGGGGCCCCACCCCACCCAAAAAAAATGTAGGAAAACGGAGAGTAAAGCAAGGCCCTTTTCCCTTCTAGAAAAAGCTTAGAATCCATTGGTAATGGAGGAACAGCCCAAAGCCAACTCAACAACGAATAAAATGAGATGCAAAAATAAAGCTAGAAAACAGCTTGGTCTTCTGAGTTGGCAACTCTGAAGAATCAAATCACACCACCAATACACATCAACCACGAAAATGTTGAGGCTTGACAAAGTTCCTATGCTGGTCAATATTCACCATGCATATATATTACAGTAACGACCATTAGACATGGATTTCACAAATCTATCCCGAGAAATTTTCTTTTACCGAATAGTATGAAAAATGGAGCAAAAACATTCACGAGACTACATTGAAATTTCTTTCAAAATACTCCAAGAACGCGTTAAAACATAAGAAAGAGAAAAACCACAAGCAAGGTTAACAATCCTAAATATTTTTACAACCAGTGCAAAATTCTATTGTCTAAACTAACTATTCATCAGTAGCGTTTAAATTGACCATTAACATGGAAAATAACAGACATGTACCAAGCAGTGAAGCGCATGCTGCTGCAACTATATATACTCATTCAGCAGCTCTAAAAATAGTAAGCAGAGACATGAAGAGGTTGATGATGTCTAGATACAAGGAGACTGAAGCCCATATGTATTCGTCATAGGTGAACCTCTTGATAAGGTTGTCTGTGTCATATACTATGTATCCACAGAATATGATTGAGGCGATGCAACCATAGATCATCATTGAAACCTTACCAAGTGGAAACAGAATCTGTAAGGAAAAATGAACATTTTATGAGATTAGAAGACAAAATAATGTTGACCACTCCTAATGATGCAATACATATGAAGAGGCCAAACAGAAAGTAGTACCTGAATGAGGGCAAAGACCATAAGAACTAGCAACGCTCCGAACAAGAAGGGGCCGAGGAAACTGAAATCATGGCCTCTCCTTGCAGCCCAGAATGTGTAGAGAGTCAAGCCGATCACTACTGTAGTAGTCAATATCACAGATTCTAGAATGACTTTCCCTGTATCAAGTTTCCAACCTCATTACATTAAGGTGCAAAAAATTGAAACTTGGGAGAAACTAGCCAACATAATAAGAGAGACAAGTAGTAACAAGTGACAACTGAAATCCCAAATTGATTTCTAACTTTATCATATTTCTTTTGCCATGCATAATTCAAAAAAAATATATACATTAACCAAAAACGTTATGAACACGCTAAAAATCAATAATTTTTTAATAGAGAAACGCATAAAAATACCTTGATGAATTATATAACAAATAAATAAAGAACTAAAGAGCGAAAGACAAAGGAATGTGTTAAGGGAAGGTAAATTACCGCTAGTAAAAGCACAAGTGAGTCCAATGGCGAAAGAAATAGTAACGGTGAAAATGAAGAGGAGGAAGTAATTGATAGGGTGTCTCTTGTGGTAATAAAAAAGCGGGCACAACGCTGCAAAGGCAAATTGAAACAATGAATGAAAACAGGGAATGTAACGAACGAAGGAAGAAAGAAAGAAAGAAAGAAAGGTAGTTACTTATGAAAGGAGCGATGAGCAGAACGATGTAGACAGCGAGGCCGGCGGTGGAACCGACGAAGAAGTGCGCGATTGGACGAACGAAGACCACGACGGAGGCCACGGCGATTGTGATCAGAAGCTGGAAGGCGATTATACAGTACACCTTGCGTATGAAGGACCACCGTAGCTGCGGGCTCTCCAGCATCATCGGATACAAAGGCCTCTCTCCGGCACCGGCACCGGCGCCGGCGCCACTGCCACCACCCTGCTCTACGTCGGTTTTTGGAATCATTAGGGTTCGTTGTTTCGTTTGTTCGATGAAAAGCGAAGAAAGAAAGAAAGAAAGAAAGAAAGAGAGATACTTAAACCGCCAAGGGAGGGAAAAGGGTAACCGATTAAACAGAATACAACTTTCTCGTTCACTCTTTTCCCTTCTTTCTCTTAACTTAAAAATCTTTCCTTTTACTGTTAAATCTTCTTAATTCTTATCCGCATTTAATTATAATTATTATTATTCAATAATTTTTTTTTAACTAAAAATAGGAAGATTCGAATTCATAACTCTTAGCCGAAGTTTAGTTTGGTAAAATTTTTATTTTTTAAAAATAATTTATGAAAATTAATTTTTAAAAAATAATTTTTAAAAATTGTAACATTTATATTTGGTAAATCAAATTAAAAATAAATTTTAATAAACACAAACAACATCAATTGCGTTTGATAAAATAGCTTTTAAAATTTTAAAATACTAGAATAGACATAAATATAAACATTAAATTTAAAAATTAGTTAACATATGAAGTAATATTAGACTTTTAAATTTTGAAAGACACAAGTCAACTTTGAAAAGCAGAACCTCTATCTTAGATGCTTTTAAAAATACCCAATTTTTAAAAAGTTACAAGTACAAGCACATAATCATTTTGATTTACCGAACACAAAATAAAGAGCTTGAACTTTTAAAAAATACAAACACCTCTTCAAAAAATGTTACCAAACTAAGTTTAAGTATAAAAATACTAACTTTAGTTATTGTAATTCCACTTAATTAATTAATTAATTAAAATAATTAAAATTAATGTAGTTACTATTTTGTTTACAATAATATTATTAAAATTTATAAATTCAAAAATAATTCATTATTAAAAATATTAAGATTCAAAAAAAAATAATTAATAATTTCATATGTAAAA
>NC_029777.3:15048436-15094215 GCF_000817695.3 Arachis duranensis
ATAATTTAATTATTTAACAAATTATAATATGTGAAATTACAAAATTACTTAATATAAATATATATGTAATGTAATAAAATATAAATATTTTTTAAAATTTTTTTAATAACTTATTATATGGCAAAAAATTATTGTTGGCTATTAAAATTCCTCTTTAAAACGACTCTTAGCTTCGAAGTTAGTGAAGGGACTCTCTTCACTTTTTATTTATTCGAATGGTCATTTTTTTTTCTCCATGTATCAGAACAGACCCTTCCTTTATTATTATTGGAGTTGCTCTAAAAAAATATTACTCACTTTGATAAATATTGAGAATTTAAATTAAAAAATCCATCAATCCTATTTAAAATTTCTCCCATGGAGAAAAATTATTTATGGTGATTAATATGATAATACAATATTTGCAAGTATTGTAAATTTAAAATATAGTCAAATTAAATCCAATGTCAAGGAGATTACGCTTGGAAATTTTATTTATATTTAAAATTTGTTGGTTTATCGAGAATATTGATTGTTTATTGTTGATTATCATAAAAACTAAACATCTCATGCTAAGTTATTTATTGAGCAATATTAAAAAGTTAGCGTAATTTATTATTTTTTTACAAATAGTTAATTAGTAATATTTAAAAATATAGTATTAGTCTATTGGACTAAATGTGTTGGACTTAGGCCTAGTTTGGGTAACCAACTTAATTAAGCTCCTTTTGATAAAATAACTTAAATAATAAATGACTCTATTAAAAGTAACTTATAAATAAATTATTTTGTATTTGGATTTTTAACTCTAAAAGTGCTTATTTTATAGAAATGTGATGAAAAATAGAAGTATTATGAGAAAAGTCATTTTTTTAACTCCTCTATAAGCTCCTAAATAGCTTCTTAAAAAGTTACAATTTAATTTTAAAAATTACACCAGACATTAATACTACTACTTTTCATGAATCAAAAATTGAAAAAAGTTACTTCTAAAATTTTTCAAACGGACCTTAATACTGAATGCTTAAAATAATTTATATTTCAGAAGATTGTATAAACTAATATTTGAATTAACTTTAAGGATTAAAATGTTTTGTTCAAGCTTTTAATTTAAATTCTTAATTATACTTTCAAATACTAATTTGTTACTTCATATCATATTTATTTTCAAATTTATATCGTTATTTTAGCGTGATTATTTTTTTATCAATTATATTAAATATTTAATTATTAGTATAAAATATATATTTAAAATGAATTAAACTATATAAATATATATTAACTGATTTAATAATTAATTTTTTATATGAATATAATATTTTTTTCTTATTATTGCATACTCAAAAAATCTCTCTTTCTTTTTTCCTTAAAAGAATAAAATAGAATTTGGTAGAAGAATTTGTATTTGTATATTTACTTTTTCATCTTACAGTTAATTTTCTAATAACTCCTCTAATCAATGCAACATTAAAGAGAATAAAAAAATGTGGTCCACTAGAAGTTATTCTTTTTAAAGATATTAAAACAAAAAACTTAATCAATTAAGTTATTAACCAATAAAAATATACAACTTGACATCATATCCGACAATGCAAGATTCTAAGATTGTGTATGGGGCTTGAATTGTCTTTTGAGCCACTTCAAAACTTTTTTTTTTTTGGTCCGGCCAATTCTTTGAAAATTAAAATTGCTTTTCTTGGTTATTATTGCCTAGTTCAAAATCTCATTTTTTCAGGAAAAAATAATGATCAAGTTTTTTTTCTTTTTTCACGGTATTTTTCGGTGCGACAGACTAAGAACTAATCTGTCGTGGTATTGAACTCTATCTAAAGTATTGTCGCTAGCTAATGAATTGTTGCATATTCTTAAATATGAATTAAGAATTTTGTATTATATCAAGTAGAATAAAATCTCTAATACGTGCTGAACTAACAAAAAGTTTAGACGTTCACAAATCAATATCATACAAGATAAACTAGTGTATTATTAGGTTAAAATTTACATTTATCTCTATTGAAGAAAAGTTTAGTGTGATATTTCTAAAATTGTTTAATGCTATCTGTTATAAAATTCAAGACTGCAAGGTATATTTTTATTTAAATCTTAGAAATAAAAGAGTCAAGTTTTAGCAAATATCAAGAGATATACCTTTAATTTGCTATTATTAATTTATTATCATTATTGTTAAAAAAATATTCTTACAAATAATAAATTTGTATAAATTTATTATTTGTGGACTATTTTTTTATTATTATCAAAAGATAAATTTTAGTTTTTTTAGTTAAATCCATATTTACTATAGTAATTACATATGAAATTATTAGTCCCATTACTGTTACTGATTTTTAACTAAGCAAAACTTTACATTTTAAAGAAAAAGGAAAAAGAAAAAAAAAGACAATAGCTATTAAGCGAATATTCTCAAAATAAAAATAAAAATTTTCAGTATAAAAATTCTAATGCCATTGATTATAACAAAAAGTTTTCACAATAACCTGAATTATATTATTTAGAGTAGTTAACAAAGTTGGCATCATTAAAACATTCAGCTAAGGTGTTTTTATTTGTCTTTTTAACAAAAAAAGACATGAAAGTAATCAAATTAAATTATTTATTGTCGGTAAAGTTGATAGATGAAAAATATGATAGCGTTATTTATATGAGTGAGTGATCCTAGGGCCAATTGAAGTGTGGGTATTATATTTACATTTGGTATCAGAGCTGGTTAATTCAGCGCCTGGTGTTTGAGAGTTTGCAAGGTGTGAGAGAGTTCTCACATAGTTGTTTATTCATAGAGTCGGTATGGCAAACACTTTTAATATTGTGTGGTCCGATCCCAAGTTAGATGAAAAACTTGATTATAGTTATTGGGAGACTTTGATGTCTACCCATTTGAAGGCCCATAACCTATGAAATTTCATTGAACCGGGTTTGCAAGAAAGAGCAGATGCTACCCAACAAAGGAGAGATCAATTGGTGCTATCTCAAATTCATCAAGGAGTAGATTATACGGTGTTTGGCAAAATAACAAATGCCAAAAGTGCAAAGGAAGCATGGAACACGTTGAAGCTGTCATACAAAGGCGTAGATAAAGCTTAGAAAGTAAAGCTACAGTCTTTAAGAATAGAATATGAAAGGTACGAGATGTCGAGCTCAGAAATTGTTGAGCAATATTTTACTCGTGTTACAGATCTTGTCAATAAGATGAGAGTCTATGGAGAAGATATGCCCGATAACAAAGTAGTGGAGAAAATTCTTCGCACCATGCCAATGAAGTATGACCATGTGGTGACTACGATACTAGAATCACACAATATGGATATCATGACGATTGCAGAGTTGCAAAGAACCATGGAAAGCCACATCAGTAGAATACTGGAGAAATCAGAAAAATCAACCGAGGAAGCCCTAGAAAGCCGAGTGAATTTCAACAATGTTGCAGAATTAAGCCGTACACAAGAAAGACAAGGTCGTGGTTTCAATTTTCAAAGTAGATGTAGAGAAAATTTCAGAGGTAGAGGTCGTGGCAATTACAACCAAGGAAGTTATAACAATTTTACACCACCTAATCAAGGAAGAGGTGGAACGAATTTCAGGCCTGTCAACCGAGGAAGAGGTCGAGGTAATTTTTATCAGGAAAGAACTAATTTCAACTATTTTCATTGTGGAAAGTATGGACACAAAGCAGCAGATTGCAGATTCAAAGTGATGAATAATAATCAAGCACACGTTGCAGAAAATCAGCATCAAAATACTGATGACAATTTGGGTACTCAGACTTTATTTTTTACAAGTAATTCATGTGCTAAAGATGAAAATATATGGTACTTGGATAATGCTTGCAGTAATCATATGTCTGGTAGAGAGGAGTTATTTTCTTCATTAGATGATTCAGTTAAACTATTATTGAAGTTTGGTAATAGTACAAAAATCCCTATTGAAGGAAAAGGACACATACCAATTAGATTGAAAGATGGTTCTCTAAGTTATATTTCTGATATTTTCTATGCTCTTGAACTTTATTACAATTTACTGAGTATGGGGCAATTATCTGAGAAGGGATATAAGATGATAACTTATCGTAGATATTGCACTGTATTTGATGACAATGGAAGGTTCATTGATAAAGCAAAGATGACTTCAAACAGAATGTTTCCGTTAAAAATTCAACATGTTAATTCCTCTTGCATGAGTTCTGTGATACTTGATGATAACTGGTTGTGGCATATGCAGTTTGGGCACTTTTATTTTTCTGGCCTAAAATACCTGTCAAGAAAAAGACTTGTTTCTGGTCTACCACGGATTCATATTCCTAATTGTGTTTGTGATATTTGTCAACTGAAAAAGAAGCACAGAGATCCATTTCCTACAGAAAAATCTTGGAGAGCTAGAAGATTACTTGAAATTGTGCATTCAGATCTCTATTCTGTAGAAGTTCCAAGTAATGGTGGTAGCAGGTACTTTATCATTTTTATTGATGATTTTAGTAGATATACATGGGTATACTTTCTGAAGCAAAAATCAGAAGCATGTGATGTCTTTAAGACATTCAAGGCGTTTGTTGAAAAACAAAGTGGCTGTAAAATCAAAATTCTCAGAACAGATAGAGGAACAGAATATCTTGCATGTTCAGAATACTTTAAGCAACACGGAATTCAACATCAACTAACAACTAGATACACTCCTCAACAAAATGGAGTTGTTGAAAAAAAGAATAGAACCATCATGGATATGGTCAGATGCATGCTCAAGTTAAAATAAATGCCTAAAGAGTTTTGGACAGAAGCAGTCGCAACAGCAGTTCATATTTTAAATAGGTGTCCAAAAAAGAGTGTTCGTGATAAAACTCCAGAGGAAGCTTGGAGTGAAAAGCGGCCTTCCATTCATCATTTCAGAGTCTTTGGGTGTATCGCTTATGCCCATGTACTAGATCAATTAAGAAAGAAGTTAAATGACAAAGGCGAGAAGTGTATCTTTGTTGGCTATCGAACAGACTCAAAAGCATATAAGTTGTACAATCCAGAAACAAAGAAAGTAATCATCAGCAGAGACGTAACATTTGACGAGAAAGCCATGTGGGACTGGGACGCAAAGACAGAAAAGCATCCGATTGTAATTTCAAATACATGTGATGATGAAGAAGAAAGACAACCGGACATAACCGAACAACCAGAATCATCTAGAAGACCTCAAAGAGAGAGGAGATTACCTGCTAGATTAGCAGATTATGAAGTTGGCAATGACAACGATCCGTCCGATGAAGAAATCATAAATTTTGCTCTATTTTCAGATTGTGAGCCGTTGAACTTTGAAGAAGCCTTTAAAGACAACAATTGGAAGAAAGCAATGGATGAGAAGATTCATGCCATTGAGAAGAATGACACATGGGAGCTGACATATTTACCAACAGATAAGAAGCCAATTGGAGTAAAGTGGGTTTACAAGACTAAGTACAAACCCAGTGGTGAAGTTGATCATTTCAAAGCAAGATTAGTTGCAAAAGGATACAAACAAAAACCAGGTATCGACTACTTTGACGTATTTGCTCCTGTTGCTAGATTAGACACTATTCGTATGATTATTTCACGCTCGGCTCAAAATAAGTGGAAGATACATCAAATGGATGTTAAGTCTACATTTCTAAATGGCACTTTAGAAGAAGAAGTGTATGTTGAGCAACTTGTAGGATATGAAGTTCTTGGAAAAGAAGATAAAATTTATAAATTGAAGAAAGCTTTGTACGGGTTAAAGCAAGCACCAAGAGCATGGTACAAGAAGATTGATTCTTATATCATTGAGAATGGTTTTAGAAGATGTCCGTTTGAGCATACTCTTTATATCAAGTTCGTTGAAAATGGAGATATCTTGATCGTGTGTCTTTATGTTGATGATTTGATCTTTACTGGGAACAATTTAAAGATAATTGCAGAATTCAGGGAGACTATGATAAAGCACTTTGAAATGACGGATATGGGCTTGATGTCTTACTTTCTTGGCATTGAAGTGGTTCAAAGAAATGATGGAATTTTCATTTCTCAAAAGAAATATGCAAATGATATTTTGAAGAAATTTCAGATGGAGCATTCAAAGCCAGTTTCTACTCCAATCGAAGAGAAGTTCAAATCGTTGAGAGAAGATAAAGGAAGAACGGTAAATCCTACATATTACAAAAGCTTGATTGGAAGTCTAAGGTACTTGACTGCGACTAGACCAGATATTGTGTTTGGAGTTAGTTTGCTTAGCAGATTTATGGAGGAGTCTTGTACCAACCATTTGCAAGCTTGATTCAAGGGAGGCAATGTTAGAAAATTAAATCAAGAGGTATGCAAGTAACAAAAGTTTAGAAAAGTCAAAGGCAAAATTCAATTTGAATTCAAAGTGGTTACAAGTTCATGGTTCATCACCAAGATTCTACAAACTTCTTGTGCTATCTATCAACTTGCATGGATTAGAATTTTCATGAAACATGGTTAAAGAATTGAAGAAGCAAAGTTTGAGTTGAATACAATAATCATCAATTGGCTAGATATTGCTAGAAGCTAACATATTAGAAGCTTGAAGATTTTTGAAAAACATTCAAGAGAATAGTACAACTACAACATTCTACAACATTGAAGAAATTCAAAATCAAATTGAATTGAAATTAGAAGATTATAAAAACTACATGAATATAAGTTGAAAGATGATTCATAAAGCCAAATCATAAAATGGTGATCATTATAAAATTAATTTGTGATTTATAAATTATTATTTTAGTAGGAAGCATTGCTTATATAAAGGCACATATATTTTATGTATTGTATGTTCCATGTAATGAAAAAAGATATGATTATGTGAGATCTTTCTTTATTCAATTATTTCATTTATATTATTAGAGGAATATAATTAATTCGTAATTTGTAAAAGACTAATTTAATTAAAAAAAATTTAAGGATGAATTTTAAAAATAATTTATCTTTTAAAAATTAATTTGATTATTAACCCAATAAAAAATTATATCTTTTCCCCTAAAATATCTTAGGTAAATCATAACATATAAGACAAGATTATTGCAGCCACATATTTGACGATGAGTGCAAGTTGATTACACCATGCTTTGTTCCAAAGTAACAGCAATATATATGAGTTTGTCCCTCCTAATAATATTATCCTTGTTGTTCTTGGTGTGATGGCCACAAATGTTTTCGAAGAAGGAAAAATCCATTGGCAGAATGTGAATGTTGATTCATCCCCAAAACCGTTGCTACTTTTATCTCCAACCGTACCAGGAACATACCCTGTGATATTGTTCTGTCATGGCTTCTGCCTTCAAAACACCTGCTACTCTAAGCTCCTAGGTCTCATTGCTTCACATGGTTTCATACTTGTTGCTCCTCAGCTGGTTCGTATATAAATATCTCTCTCTTGCTAAAATGTACGTGTTTATGTAGAGTTAATACTTAACTACTTAAGGTGGTTTTTGAATTTGCCTCGAATTTAATGTTGTTCTTAAACTTAAAGTTGTCTCTTAACTTAACAATAGTCATTTTTAATATATTTTTCAGTGACGAAATAATGATATAATTAAAATTCCTCAAAATACCCTAAAGTACATTGTTTATATTTTATTTGGGCACCAAAATTTATCAGTATAGTGTGGTTTCTAGCGTGATCTCTATCTTCATTATTTTGTCACTTAAGTTGAAGAATAAATTTAAAATCGTTTTAAGTTTAGGGACGACATTGAGATTCAACTACAAATTTAAAGACCACTTTAAGTATTAACTTGTTTATGTATGATAATTTATCTATTTTTTTATTAAATACTTAAAGTGTAGATTTATGTGCATTTATCTTGGTGTGAAGTTAATAACTAAAAATGACAAAATAATTTGACATATTTAATTAAATTAGAATCTAATAATTCTTTATTATCAACTTCATATAAAGACAATCATATCTAAATTTTCACCAATACTTAATTGCATATCGTCACAAAAACATTGCTTCTAAAAGAACCTTTTATCAAGCTTAATTTCTGTTTTTTTAAATAAAACTACAATGCTTAAGTAGTTGTATACTTGTATACGAAGCATTTCTGTTGTGCTTTATAAACAAATGATAAAGTGAAAGTTAAGAGAAATTACTAATTTGATGAAAGTTATATTTAGGGGAAAAATATCTTAATTATGAAAATTAGTCAGATTCTTTCCGGTGTGAGTTTCCTCTTAATTATTAAACTGCAAAACAAGAAGAAAATAAAACAAAGACTAAAGATTATGAAATAAACTACCATTTTTATCCATGAAAATTAAAAACGCTGATATATCTACCTATATAAAAAGGAAATTACCATTTGTACTTATGAAATATGGGTTTCGAACAATAAAATTATCTAAACACTAAAAAATTACCTAAAATCTCTAAATTACCTTTATTTTCACCACCACACCACCTCCTTCACCCAATCACCTTTCTAACCCTAACCCTCTTCACCCAGCCACCACCCCTCTTTCCCTTTCTAATCTCAAATCCCACCACCACTCCCTTCATCCACCACCACCCCTCAAGCTCTTCACTCAATGGTGACTCCTGCTACCCCCCGCAACCGTCACCGGAACTCTTGTCCTCGTTCACGGATTTACCGGCGAATCCAGCTGGTTCCTCCAGCTCACTGCCATCTACTTCGCCAAGGCCGGATTCGCCACCTACGCCATTGACCATCAGGGCCACGGCTTCTCCGACGGCTTCATCGCCCACATCCCTGACATCAACCCCGTCATCGACGACTGCATCGCCTTCTTCGACGAATTCTGCTCTTGTTTCGATCCTTCTTTTCCTTCCTTCCGAATCCTTCGGCGGCGCAATCGCGCTATTAATCACTCTCTGCCGCCGTAACTCGCCGGAAAATGTCTCATCTAGGAAGCCGTGCAACGGTCTGATTCTTAACGGCACCATGTGCGGGATCAGCAAGAAGTTCAAGCCACCGTGGCCATTGGAACATTTTCTTTCTATATCTGAGGCTATAATCTCTACGTGGCGTGTGGTTCCAAAGCGCGGATCGATCCCAGACGTTTCCTTCAAAGTGGAGTGGAAGCGGAAGCTGGCGCTGGTGGCTAGATTCGCCAGTAAATTCGTGAACGAGGGCGAGGGTTCCGGTGACAGTTGTGGGGGTAGTGGGAGCCACCATTGAGTGAAGAGCTTGAGAGGTGGTGGTGGGTGAAGGAAGTGATGGTGGAATTTGAGATTAGAAAGGAAAAGAGGGGTGGTGGCTGGATGAAGAGGGTTAGGGTTAGAAAGGTGATTGGGTGAAGGAGGTGGTGTGGTGGTGAAGATAAAGATAATTTAGGGATTTTAAGTAATTTTTTAGTATTTGAATAATTTTGTTGTGCGAAACCTATATTTCATGAGTACAAATGGTAATTTTCTTTTTTTATGGATAGATATATTAGCGTTTTCAACTTTTGTGGGTAAAAATAGTAGTTTACTAAAAAAAATTCGTATATAGAAAAACTTCATGCTCTACTAATTCTTACAAAATTCTGAATTGTGATTCGTTATAAGTAAACACGTTATATTTCGTTGAAAAGTAATATCATGAGTTTTAGTTAGTTCATCTAAATTTCATTTTTTTCATTAATTTTATATAAGAATTATTAGAATATTATTTTATTATTTTATATTTTTTTAAATTTTAGAGAAGCTTGATGTGTATTCTGATATTGAATTACACTTGTGAATTATTATTTTATTTTTTTTGGTGTACACTTGTGAATTAGTTTTCAGCAGGCATACCTACGTTGGGGCCCAGCGAAGTAAAATGGGCTGGGAGTATTGTGGATTGGATAGCTGAGGGCCTTCAACCTTTGCTTCCTGAAAGCGTGGAAGCCCAATTGGATAGCCTGGTTCTAGCGGGCCATAGCAGAGGTGGAAAAACTGCTTTTGCCGTGGCACTTGGTTATGTCCAAACAAAGCTCAAGTTTTCAGTGCTCATAGGCATAGACCCTGTGGCAGGCCTAAGCAAATGCAAAATCTGTCAAACACTTCCTCATATCCTCACATATGAGCCCAGGTCCTTTAATTTGGGGATACCAGTTTTGGTGATTGGAACTGGGCTAGGCCCAGAGCCCAATAGCTTTACAATGATGGCATGTGCACCTGATGGTGTGAACCATGAGGAGTTCTACAGAGAGTGCAGGCCACCTTGTGCACATTTTGTTGCCAAAGAATATGGTCACATGGACATGTTGGATGATGATATTCCTTGGATCATTGATGGAGTGATATCAAAGTGTTTGTGTAAGAATGGTGTGCACCCCAGGGAGTTGATGAGGAAGACAGTGGCTGGATTGGTTGTTGCATTCTTGCGGGCCTATTTAAAGGCCCAGTTTGAGGATCTGGAAATTATTTTGAAGGATCCGGGTCTTGCGCCATAAATTTTTAAATAGAATTTAAATTTACAATAAATTAGTCATTTATCTGTTAAATTAAAAGATATTAAGAATGTGAGCTACTTAAATAAAGACGCTTAAAACGTCTTTTTTAAAGATATTTTTAAATAATTAAAATTTAATACATATAATTTATTAAACTATGTTATTTTTATTAAAATTAGATCAGATAAATTGATTTGGCCAAAAAATTGATAAATTATACTTTGAATCGATCTAAATTAATATTTTTTTATTAAAAAGTTTACAATATCTCTATTTCAAAGAATGACTAAAATATTCTTATTAAGGTTAGAATTTAGAGTTTTTAAATTTAAAAAATATATATAATAAGAATATTTTAGTAATTTTTTATAATAAAATTATTGTAATCATTTTCTATAAAAAAGAATATTAATTTAGATCGATTTAAGGTTTAATTTACCAAATTTTTGGCTGAATTAATTTGTTAAATTTCATTTTGACAAAAATAATATAATTTAATCGATTATATATATTAAATTTTAATTAATAAAAAAATATCTTTAAAAAAAATATATTTTAAATATCTTTATCAGAGTAACCTTTATTATAGAATATATATATACAACGGATGTATCATATGAAAATGACATTTTTATATGAGAATGTGAGAATATGTTTATAACCGTTAGATTAGTTTCGATAAATGAGATTAAACATACATAATAAATAATATACAACTAATGCATTTAATATAATAATTGAATTCATGAGAGAGAATATCTATTTTAGTTATTATCTTTGATTTTTTAAAATATACCTAATAAATAAATTAAAATTTACATAACTATAAAAATAACATAATTTAAAAAAACGTAAAAGCAATAATTTTTTAAAAAAAATTGTGCCATAAATAATTCTGATCATTTTTTATAAACATAATCGCCGCCTTTCATTTTTCGTTTTTTTAATAATTAAGTAATATAGACCGGAGGACAAATTAAACATACACTATTATAATTATTATTGTTAGTTGTTTGTTTTGATAAGAAACAAATTAAACATACATTAATAACCATATTGAACAAAATGTTTAATTTAGAACTGGGAAAGTAATTCTCACCGTCGTTTTCTATTTCTTATTTTTTTAAATATTTGGGTGACATGTTCCACTCCTACTTATTTTTATTTATATAGAATAAATAACTAAAAGATACTATTAAATTATTTAATTATTGAAAAAACAAAAAAAATTATAATAATTTATATAATATTTTTAAACATATAATTTTTCATAATATAATTTCTTCGAATATTATTTTAATACGATAGAAAAATAGTGAATCAATTTGATAATATAATTTTTTTTAATGTAATATTTTTTTGAATTTTTTTAAAGATGACTATGATAAATTCTTTATATAATAATAATAATATATTTTTTATGTAAATAATATTACGTGAATAATAATAATTATTGATCCATATCCATAAAATTGGGCCGCTGTTATACCTCGAAAAGACCACGTCCAATAAACAGAACGTAGAGTAATAGGTCAAATTCCAGGACGTTTATCTTCAGGATAAGAATCCGTCACTAAGCTCGGATATGAAGCTAAGAATCTCGGAACCACTAGCGTATCCTCTCATCTTAAATAGCGCTACACAGATAGCCACAACACATTCAGAATTCACTACACACAATAAGTATTATTTTAAGAACATTCTTCCTACACAGAAACTAACTTAAGCATCGGAGTCCTTTTTGTATGTACTCACCACTGCTCGGACGAGGCTCGTACTGGTGGCACTCTCCTCGGCAAGAAGAGTTAAACAAGTCTCCTTGAATCCGCCACCAACCTATATCTCGGCCCGAACCTTGGGCAGGAACATTTGGCACCCACTGTGGGGCCGAAGGATTCAACTTTACCCCATCCCATTATTTTTAATCTATTATACCTGCCTTGTATCTCTTTTTTCTTCTTCACAGGACAGGAAATATGATTGATCGCTCGGAGACTCAACAACATCCATGGACCAATGCCGATCTCATGGCCGCTAACGCCGCCCTCCTTGCGGAAAATCAGCGGATGACCGAACTGTTAGCAGCAATGCAGAATAATGGGGAACAGAAGGTAGATGGCAGAAGAACAAATGCTGATCAACACGAAGAGCATCAGTCAGAATCCAACGCAAAAATAGGAGAAATTTCCCCCGAAAACCGAAGACGACGAACCAACCCGTTTTTCGAAGAAATAATGAGCTTCAAAATGCCAAAGAATTTTACACTCCCTATGACCTTAACACCGTACAAAGGGATCAGAGATCCTAAAGTCCATGTCATAAAATTTGAATCCATGATGTTCCTTAACAGTGACTCCGATCCCATCCTATGTCGATCTTTTCCAACCTTTTTAGATGGAGCTACCTTATTATGGTTTTCTAATTTGCCTGCAGGGTCCATAACCAGCTTTGATGAGTTCGCCAAGATGTTCATCAATCATTTCGCAGCATCCAAGATCTATGTAAGGGACTCGAACTACCTCAACACAATCAAACAAGGCAGCACGAAAGCTTGAAAGACTACATCACACGCTTCACAACAGCAGCCATGGAGATCCCTGACCTTAACCCAGAAGTGCAGCTGCACGCTATCAAGAGTGGTCTCCGACCCGGAAAGTTCCAGGAAGCCATCGCCGTGGCAAAACTAAAGACATTGGAAGAATTCCGAGATAAATCCACCGATCAAATCGAGATAGAAGAGTTGCGCGAAACTCGAAAAAATGAAAGACCATCAACCAGAAAGGAGGAGGACAGACCCTACAAGCCCCAAAGCAAGGATCCTAAAAAACCTTCAAACTTGCACCAAAGTACGACTCATACACCAAGTTCAATACCAAGAGGGAGGATATAATCAATGAAATCCTCCATAACAAGCTAATAAAGCTGCCAAGCAGAGCAGGTACGTACCAAGATCAAAGGTATGTCGACAAAACGAAGCACTGCGCCTTTCACCAAAAGTTTGACCACACTACAGATGAATCTGTGGTAGCTAAAGACACGCTAGAAAGGCTGGCAAGACAAGGATTGCTTGACAAATACATTGGCAGACAAGTTCATAAAGATCCATCAACCTCAGGTGAGGTAGAACACCCGAAGACAAACGGTGAAAAATCTCAATGGCAGAGTAGTCAACCACCAAGGAAAGTCATCAATTATATTTCAGGAGGTTTCGCATGCGGTGGAGAAACAAGCTCGACTAGGAAAATAAGTTACCGAACTATGTTAGAGTGCAAGACAAGACGCTCTCTGATGTACCTACACTAAGAATCCCTGACATAACATTCACAAGCAACGACTTTGACACTATAGCTCCTAACCTCGACGACCCTGTCGTCATCTTGGTAACAAATGGAGACCTCCTAATTCGGAAAGTCTTGTTAGACCAAGGAAGCAGCACCGACGTCATGTTTCTATCAACCTTCAAGAAGATGCAACTGAACGAAAAAGTGTTACAACTATCCTCTGGCAAACTAATCGGATTCTCAGGGGAAAGAATCCCCGTGGCAGGTTACATATAGGTGAGGACGACCTTAGTGGAGCCTCCTCACTCAAAAACTTTAGACATTCAATATTTAATTGTTGACTGCTTTAGTCCCTATAATATCATTCTGGAAAGACCATCTTTAAATGCTTTTGGGGCCATAGTCTCCACTATTCACTTGTGTGTTAAGTTTTGTTCAGAAAAAGGAACCATAGCAACAGTCCACTCGAACAGGAAAGAAGCAAGACAGTGCTACAACGCAGGTCTCAAAGTACAGCATGCACCGGTGAGGAGGATAAACTCAATTTACAATGCTAGTGACATGCCAGATCTTTCCGAGTTAGACCCAAGGATCGATCATGAACAAAGGCCCACACCGGCAGATGACTTAAGTAAGGTAACATTAACAGAAGACAAAAATAAATACACTAACATCGGATCCACTCTACCTGCAGGATATAGACAACAGGTAGCAGACCTACTCCGAGCCAATGCCGATTTGTTCGCATGGACCCCAGCTGACATGCCAGAGATACATCCCGAAGTCATGTGCCACAAACTGGCTTTGGACCCTAAAGCTCGGTCAGTCAAACAGAAGAAGAGACAGCTCAAACAAGAGAGAGCCGAAGCAGCAACAGAGGAAACACAAAACTGATAAGTGCACGTTTCATCAGAGAAATACAATTCACGTCATGGCTTGCAAACATTGTCATGGTAAAAAAGAACTCGAAAAAATGGTGAATGTGCGTGGACTTCACTGACTTGAACTGAGCATGCTCAAAAGACTCCAATCCCTTGCCATGCGTTGACAAGCTCGTAGACAATACTTTTGGCTATTAAATACTAAGCTTTATGGACGCATATTCAGGCTACAATCAGATACTCATGGACCCAGCTGACGAAGAAAAATAGCCTTCATAATTGACCAGGGCAACTTTTGTTACAAGGTCATGCCATTTGGTCTCAAAAACGCAGGCGCCACCTAGTCACCTACCAACATTTAATGGACAAAGTATTTTAGGAGCAAATCGGAAAGAACATGGAGGTATACGTGGACGACATGGTGGTCAAATCAAACACCGAAGAAGAACACCTAGCCGACTTAAAGGAAGTGTTCGATCAGCTAAGAAAATACAATATGCGACTCAACCCAGAAAAATGTGCATTTGGGGTTCAAGGAGGCAAATTTTTAGGGTTTATGTTAACACACAGAGGAATATAGGCAAACTCTGACAAAAGTAAGGTGATCTTGGACATGAAGTTGGCATCAACAATCAAAGAGGTACAACAACTTACAGGAAGGCTAGTCGTACTATCAAGATTCCTACCAACAATGGCAACAAGATCGAACCACTTCTTCAACACACTCCAAAAATAAAAAAAGTTCGAATGGACAGAGAAATGAGAAAACGCATTTACCGAGTTTAAGCAAATACTATCTGTTGAGTTAAGAAATTAACTAAATTAATTAATGATTACAAACATTATTTTTGGGCAATTATCTAACTAATGTTAATTATTTATGATAAAGTGTTGCAGGCCAAAATTGATATACAAAGGCAGCCCAAATGGATGAAATTAAAACAAGGCTGGTGGGATACAAATAAACAGAAGCCCAAAAGAAAATCAAGCAAGGAGTCATACAGACCATGCAAATCAAGATCCGATCCAAGCCCGTATCCATCACTCCAAGATGATCCATCCAACTTGCTCTCACACCAAAAGCAACGTTCACTTTCTTTCTCGGTCAGAAATCACAGAAGTGAGAGAGAGCTTCTTCTCTAAGCTATTCATCAAAGAAGCAAGAAAGAGAAGGTTAAGCAAAAGGTAGAAGTCTAATAACCCACATCAATCTGTATCAAGAAAAGGTCAGAAGCTAATGGTGATTTTATTTCCTTCTACATGCATCTAGTTTTCTTCTCTTTATCTTCAACTCTCTGCCACTCCATATTGGGATACATGAAAAAGATGAAGTCTGTTCTTCACTGTTGTGTATCTATGGTAAAAATGTCTTGGGGACCAAGTAGCATTTCAATAGCTCAGATTTGGTTTACCATTGAAAGACTTTTTATGTTTGCTGTCCTAAGGCCTTCGGTCAACAAAGGAGGTCAGAACCAAAGTTCCTAATTTGAGTAAAAATGGAAGAAAGTGAACGGCTGAGTTGGTGAAGTACAAAGCTCAAGGTTTGACCTAGGAAAGAGAAACATGCAAGGAGATACAAAAAGAAGATTTTGTGTTCATTCAGAGATAAGGAGAAAAAAACCAGGGTTTGAAGCTCAATGTTCTGAGAAGTCTTCTCTGAGAGAGTTCATCTACTTGGATAATGCTTTCTTTCAAAGAAGCATTCCACCAGAATGAGGAACTAAATCAGAGTTAAGCAAATCTGGTTTATCACATAGTAAAGAGGCTGTTGAAGAGTCAATCTCCTTCATGTTTTACTGATTGTAATTTTCTTTTCAAAGTTTATCTTTCTGTAATTTCTTGAGTGAAAAGGCAAAATGAGAGAGCTCAAGTAAAAGCCAATGAGTGGAAAGAGGCTGAGTGATATACTTGAGAGAAAAGCCTAAATTTATTTCAGATTTCTTTAGCTAAGTCTGTGTCTTGTATCTAGTACCTGTGAGGTATCCCTTTCTTAGTTGGGTTAGCACTAAGAGTGAAGAGTTAAGTATTAGCATAGCCAAAGTCAAGTTAGGTTAGAACTTGAGTGTAAAAGGATTGTGTCAATCATGTGGAATTGGTGTATGTAATACTTTAACTATAGTGGAAATTCCACCACTTTTGTGGTGGAGACTAGATGTAGGTTGCATTGCACAAGGCAACTGAACCAGGATATATGACGGTGTCAGCTTCTCTCTTCTTTGCTCTGTTCTGTTTTCTGATATTTGCATGAGACAAAAATAAATTATCTCATAAATTTTTTGCTGCTGAGTTCAAACAGAATAAGAATTGAAAGTTTGCTTTAAAGGGTCATTTCAGCAACTTAAAAGAGAGGCATAGATTCAACCCCCTTCTCTAAGCCTACTACAAACTTCACTATCATCACCTCTCATGTTGGCAAAACCAAAACCTGGTAACCCGTTACATTTATATCTTTCAATATCTGCTAATTCAATTTCATCTGTGCTTGTAACAGAACAGGTCGGTAGCAATATCCAGTATACTTCATCTGCAAGATTCTGCAAAATACAGAAAAGCGATATCCGACCATTGAAAAACTGGCCTACGCCTTAGTAATCATAGCAAGATGACTAAGGCACTATTTTCAAAGCCACAAGATCATAGTACGAACAAATCAACCACTAAGGCAGGTGCTAACAAAGCCCGACCTGGCTGGAAGACTAACCAAATGGTCTAGAGAACTGTTAGAATATAATGTGGAGTACCAAACTCGGAGCTCACTGAAGTCACAAGTACTGGCTGATTTCATGGCAGAACTAACAAACGAAGACGCATACCCATAATGGGAGATGTACGTAGATGGTGCATCCAATGAATACGGCGGAGGAGCCGAGATAGTCCTTAAGGACAAAGAAGGAATCTCAACCGAACAGTCAATAAAGTACATGTTTCCGGTCAGCAACAATCAAGTCGAGTACGAAGCACTCATAGCCGGTATGCGCCTAGCAAAAGGTTGCGAGATACAAAGCATAATGGTCTACTGTGACTCCCTTCTAGTAGTTCAACAAGTAAACGACGTGTTCCAAGTACAAGAACCTTCCTTAGAACAATATTATGCATAAGTAACATATTTAGCACAACATTTCAAACACTTTGAAATAACACATGTGAATAGAAATGACAATAATCGAGCCGATGTGTTATCTAAACTAGCTACATCTAGGAAAGTAGGAATACCACCAAATTTATCACATATAACATACCACAGATATCGGATGGCCGTTCCACAGGTGGGGGCTAGATATACTCGGCCCCTTCCCAATTTTCAAAGGACAGGTGAAATTTTTGTTAGTAGCAATCGACTATTTTACAAAATGGATAGAGGCTCAACCACTAGCCAAGATAACGTCGGACAAGGTAAAAGGTTTCATTTGGAAATTTATTATATGTCGGTATGGACTATCTATGGACATTGTCACTAATCACGGTAGACAATTCATTGATAAACAAATAACATTCTTTCTGCAAAATTTAAACATAAAACACCATCTTTCCTCGGTTGAGCACCCACAATCTAATGGGCTCGCTGAAGCAGCTAATAAAGTCATTTTGCAGGCTTTGAGAAAAAAAGTAAGAATCGCCAAAGGACAGTGGGCAGAACTGATACCCGAGATCCTCTGGGGATACAACACAACCCCACAAAGTTCAACTAAGAAAACACCTTTCAGGCTAATGATCGAATTCGACGCAATGATCCCGGTCGAAATATCCCAAGGGTCAATCAGAACAAATCATTTTGATGAAAATACAAACAACGAAACTAGAAAGTCCGAGCTAGATACCCTGGAAGAAGCAAGAGAAGAGTCAAGGGTAAGACACGAGGCAATCCAACTGATGGTCCAGTGCAAATACAACAAGATGGTCAGACCTCAGACATTCCGAGAAGGAGACCTCATCCTTCGACGCGTTGAGGACGTTCGAAAACCAAAAGGAGAGGGTAAACTCGCCGCTAATTGGGAGGGCCCTTTCCGAGTCATACAAGTCCACGGCCGCGGAGCATATTCATTACAAACCATGGACGGAGTTGATCTACCTAATACTTGGAATATTACTTCATTATGATTGTATCATACTTGAACAGTTGTAAATTTTTTAAGCTTGGAAGGTACTCTTTTTCCTACCACCGAGGTTTTATCCCATTATGAGAGTTTTACTCGGGGAGGTTTTAACGAGGCCAACCACTTCAAAGTCAATCACACAAATCTATCAAAACGCCATTCAAACATAATATTTAGCAAAACAAGCGTACATTCATATTAAATAGTAAGGCATATTACATAGTCTTAGCTATAAGTAATACCAAAGTACAAAAAAAGCACCAAAAAGCTCTATTAAAAAGTCTACAATGACTAACAATAAACACAACAGTTACTTATTATTAACATCCACATTTTCATCCTGGACTTCCCCTCCAGGCTCATCATCCACCAATTTTCCTTCCACAACGATTTTTGTAAACATCAAATTGACCGACATCAAAGTCGAGAGCAAAGATCAAAACTTGATTGACTGCTCGGTCGAAGCCAGCAGCAAACAACTCTATGCCACCATCCTCAAGCTCCTGAATCTGAGCTGTCAGAATCTCTTTTTCAACATCAGATTCCTTTGACTGCTGCTGAAGAGTGCGGACTTGATCATGCAAAGTCCCTATCTCACTCTCTAAATCCTTCAACCGCTTCATCAGATCCATAATTACACCGTCCCTCTCATTTAGCGATTTTTCAAGATCTTTGATCTTCTCAGCATCTTTATTCTCTTGAGCACCAGATAACTCCAGGCACTGACCAACACATAGGAGCCTGATAGCTACAACCTGTAAACATCACCAAGAATTTGTAAAATAGATTCTAAAGCAAATTACGCAATACAAAACAACGAAACAAATACCTGAACATATTGGCCAACTGTCTATAACACCCTAACTTTTAGCACATCATAATCATACCAAAAGTGACGCGTTATTGACCTGTTTTTCATATTTACTATTTAATACTGAGCCTTTAGTTCAATTTCGCGTTTCAATTTTTAAGAAAAAGCCAAAAAGTTTTGTTTCTATTAATTAAAATCATATATCAAATATCTCCAAGCAATACTAGTCATATAGTTAGTAAGAATAATAAATATCATACAAAAGAATTCAAATAAAACTCAGATACAATTCATATCCCTCTGTATAAAATAAAATCTTAACTAACAAAGGCGAGGGAATTCTAGAAAAGCGACTTAACAGATAAACTTAACTCAAATAAGACTAATAATTGCTCGCAGCTTCAAACTGAGTCTTCAAACCTGTGTCACTGAAAGGGTGAAAGATTTTGGGGTGAGAACAGAACACGCGTTCTCAGTAGGGAATGGGAATGTCGTAAGAGTAATGAAATAAAATGCAAATAATTAACTTTATTCAATAAAACTATATTTTTTTATCAAACCTTTTGAAAATACTTTTGCTATTATTTTATATAATTAATTACCTTCTTTAAATTTCTGAACTTAAGACAAATCTCAATCACAATCTCAATTCTCAGTCACCTCAATACACAAACTAATAGCACAGAAAACAGATCAACACACAAGCAAATAGCAATAAGATGAACAGCACAATCACAAAGAGACAAGATAAGCAAACACAATCAAATGCAAATGAGCAAACAATGATGATGCATGTCTAGTCCTATTGCATGTAATGAGCTCATTTGTCGGCTTCGACCCGCTGATGCGTGAGCATATTTCCTATCTTTTCCTAGTGAATTTGCATCTAATTTGTTGAGTTTATTAAAGAATTAATTATCTTTTAGCTAATATGGATGCTACTTTGAGTCTTTTGCAATTTTATTTATTTTAGGTAGCATTCGGCTGGATTTGATGGAGTTTCTGCAGCACAAGAATCAAAGGAGATGACTGCGATGAGCGACGCGCACGCGTGCCTGACGCGTGTGTGTGATTTGGAGGTATCCATGGCGACGTGTGTGCGCGACTGACGCGTACGCGTGAATTGAAGATTTGCTCAGCAACGCGTGCGCGTGATCGACGCGTCCGCGTGCCTTACGAAGAAGACCATCGACGCGTACACGTGACTGACGCGTACGCGTGACATGCGCCACGTGCAGAAAATGCAGAAACTGCTAGGGGGTAATTTCTGGGCCTCATTTTTGCACCCAAATTAGGCGCGGATCCAGTGAAGCCAAGTGGTCCCCACGTTACAAGACACGGAGTAGTTAGTTAATTTTGATTTAAATTTAAATTTGATTTTTAAAATAGGAAAAGATATTATCTTAATTTTAGATAATTAGATTTTAAAATTTATTAAGATTAGTTATAAAAAGGAATCTGATGCCATCAGATGAAAACACAGTACATTCTTACTAGAACCCTTATTTTTCTTCTTTGAACCATGAACAACTAATCCTCCATTGTTAAGGTTAGGAGCTCTGTCTATTTGTATGGATTGATTCATTTGATCTTTCTAATTTAATTCATGTTTTGATTTATATTTCAATAATTGTTTTTGTTCTTTATTTTATGAATATTGGGTGGAACGGAAGTATGACCCATGTTCTAATTGAGTTCTTGTAAAACTTGAAAAAGCTCTTTACTTTGAACAACAGCTTGAAAACATATTATCCTAAATTTCTAATTGTTTGTATTTAACGGGATACGTGACATATAATCCCCTTATTTTTGGATAATTATGATTTTTGTGGCATATAAACTGAAATTTGAACTTCACCTTCTAATTGGAATTAATTGACCAAGGAATTGGCAGTTGATGAATTTTTGAGGAGACTAGGAAGGTCTAAGGAATTAGGGTCTAGTCACATATAGTTTGCCATGAAATTAAATCTTGCATGATTAAAATAGTTAGTAAGAAAAATTAGTCCGGAAAAATAGATAACTCTGAAACCTTAACTATCTTCTCCATATTTAATTCCCAACTCATCGCTGCTTACTTTCTGAAATTCTTAATTTACTGTTTAATGCTTTTTGGATACCAAAACACTCTTTTTTGTTTGTCTAACTAAGCCAATCACTTAACCATTATTGCTTAGTCCATCAATCCTCGTGGGATCGACCCTTACTCACGTAAGGTATTACTTGGTACGACCCGGTGCACTTGCCGGTTAGTTTGTGGGTTATAAAATACCGCACCAAGTTTTTGACGCTGTTGCCAAGGATTGATAATGATTAATAACTATTAGTTGTTTGATTGCTTAGATTAGGCGTTTTATTTTAATTTTATAAAAAACTATTTTTAAAAATTTTTGAGAAAAAAAATATATTTTTAAATAAATAAATAGCACCAATATATTTCTTAATTTCTGAAATTAAGTTTGGTGTTTCCTAGTTAGTTTTATTTTAATTCTTAGAATTCTGTTCTATCTTCTTTGCTTTTCTATTTACTACATGGTGCGTTTAATCCTTTTTGGTGTTTTGTGCTAAGGAAAAATAATGGAAAGAGATCACATGGGTTACTACTCACACCTAAGTAGTGATTCATATTATGGTGGATGGAGAAACTATCCAAATTTTGGTTGGCAAAGTCAAAACCAAAGAAACTTCAAAGCTCCATGTTCCAACTATCAAGAGCCACCACCTCTATATTCATATCACGAACCACTATCTCCATATTCGTACCAAGAACCACCACTTTTCTATTCATATCAAGAACCATCATCTCCTTCTTATTCATATCAAGAGCCACAATCTCCTTATTCATCTCAAATACCATGAGATCTTGAGCTTCTCATGAAAGAATTCCTACATGATTTAAAGACGAGTGTCAAAAATGTAGAGAATTATATGCAGACGATGATCAAGAACCAGGAAGGGGAACAAGAAAATTCCTTCCCAAGAGATACAATGCAAGATCATATGGAAGAAAGTGAGGAAATCAATCAAATGAGTCTATACTCCAGTGAATTAGAGAACTTTCCACCCTCACATATGGAAGAAAAGGAAGATGCACAACCTCTCATGCCCTTGGTAAGCAATGAAAAAGAGATTGAATTAGAAGAAAGCTACCAAAAGGAAAAGGTTGAAATTGAGGAAGCTTGCAAAGAGGTAGAAGAATTCAAAGAAGAGCACAAGGGAGTGGAGCTTGCAAGACCTCTTCCAAAGCCATCACCATCCAATACAACATTTAAGTGGGTAAAATTCCTATCCTTAACCTTTGCTTTCCCACTTGAATATGGGCTACTAGAGACGGATGGTCAACTTAGAGCTCTTTATGGCATTAAGAGTAAGAGAAAGATGGTTAGTGGCAAGAGATGTCAAGTAAGGTTCAATATGGTTGCATGCTCCAAATTGAAGTACAAGGATTGGTGTAGAGCTCACTTGAATAGGTCTAGAATGTTGTTTGGATGTCTCTGTGAGGATTCAGATTGCTTGCCACCCGGTGGGAACAATGGTGATACACAAGAAGACGGGTGTAAAAGCAAGGTTTGGGACCCTGGAATTCATTCCCACAATCAACACTCTTGGGGCCCTGTCACTTGCTTCAACTTGCTCAAAGGCATTATGCGCCTAGTTTGGGATCCCGATAGCCATTGGAATTACAAACATTGGTGGAGATTCCTGGATCAATACAAGCATAACCCACCATGACAAGGAGCTCACCACATGTCCAACTTAAGGATTTTAACTAAAAGTGCTTGGTGGGAGACAACTCACCGCGGTATGATCGTTCCTTTTCATTCTTAGTTGTTTTTTGTAGTAGTAGTTTTCTTACTTATTTGATTTTTATTGAGTTCTTTCTAATTTTCTGATCATGCAGCTATTTTAGAACAGGAACCGGAAAAAAAAGAGCACCCGACATGCAAGCGTCGCTTACGCGTACGCGTCAGATGGGTGTGCGTGAAAAGTAAAAATAAACAGAGAGTTGTGTGGGAGTGGCACCAGAATGAAGCCTTTCCCACAAACAAGCCCATGCGTACGCGTACCTCACGCGTGCGCGTCATTGGTGCTTTTGGCACTCCACGCGTGCGCGTTATTGACGCATACGCGTGACTTGAATTTCGACGTAAATATGTGTTGGGTAGAGAGTTGTGCTGGCTTGGGGCAAGAAGTGTGTTAAAAGCACAAATTTGGTCACGCGGACGCGTGACCGACACGTCCGCGTCAATTGCACATATGGCCGTCCGCGCAAGCGCGTGCATGACGCGCACGCGTCGTATGAAAATTTGGTTCCAAGCCATGCAAACAGAAAGTCATGCGGGTGCGCGGCTGGTTTCGCGCGAATTGCACAAAACCCAGGGCACGCGATTGCGTGCTTGACGCTTACGCGTCATTATGAAAAATTTGCGACCCACGCGTATGCGTGCCGTATGCGAACGCGTCGCTTGCGCCGCCCAGTTTTCTTTCTCTCTCTCTCCCAATCCTAATGCTCTCTTATTCTTTTATCCTTTTATTTTTCTTTCATCATAATATTTGTCTCTTCTATTTTCAGTTCTTATTTGCTTGAGGACAAGCAAAATTTTAAGTTTGGTGTTGACGCTGCGCTTGAGGGTTTTTTGTTTATTCCTATAGCACCAAAGAGGGAGGCGAATAATCTTCACTGAGGAGCACAACCGGAAGAATAAAGAAACCACTAGGATAATTAAGGTGGTTGAGTTCCTTTCATTTTTTATTCCTCCCTTCTTTTTCTATGTGATGTTCTGGCTTTCTGCTATTTTGCTTTGTTTGATGCATGATCCTTTATTAGTTAGAATTCTAGGACTAGTTTAGTTTTCTTTTAATTGCTTTAAGTCCAAAAAGATGTTTCATGTACCACTTACTGAACTTGAATCTAAAGAGAAAAGAAAAGAAGTGATGTATTGCATGAGAAATTGAGTTAATTTTAAGAGTAGTCTAATTTACTTAAAGGTGGTGGTATTTTCTGTGATTTCTCAATGCATGATATGAACAGTGCATATTTGAATTTGAATCAAAGGATGTTGATATATAAGGAACAGGATTTTAGAGAATTATTGTGACTTCTCTGAAATAAAAAAAATTTAATCCTTGAAGCAAAAGAAACAGCAAAAGAAAAAAATAATAAATAAATAAATAAATAAATAATAAAAACAAGGTCCAAGGCTCTGAGCATCAATGACTAGGGAGGTCAGACATGATTAAAAGCTCAAAGGATTGTTTCCCTAGTCATATGCTTGTGGTGTGATTGTGTCAAGTAATCCTTGAGACAGAACACTTAGAGTCGAGACCAAGTGCGTTTAACAGAGTATGCTAAAGGCTTTGAGCACCACTGTCTGGGAGTAACTGAAAGAAAAACAACTCAAAGAGAGTCCCCCAGTTAAGTGCTTGTGGTGTTTCTGTGTAAAGTAATCCTTGAGACAAAACATTTAAAGTCACGGCTAGGCTCAAGGTGCAAAGCACCAAAGAAAAATAAATTAAAGTAAATTTTGATGTGTTCAACGATTAAACTGAAATATAAAAGATCAGAGAATTCATAATATTATCCGGATTCTAATTCCGAATGACATTAACATTCTTTTGATTCAAATGAGAGTGAGATGCCAAACCTATTCAGGATTGCAGTTATAAACCCCACTATAAGAAGAGACATGAGCATTAATCGAACTCTCATTCTCATGCAAATTCACATCCTAAGCTTATATTAGTTTTGGTTGCTTGAGGACAAGCAACAGTTTAAGTTTGGTATTGTGATGCGTGAGCATCTTTCCTATCTTTTCCTAGTGAATTTGCATCTAATTTGTTGAGTTTATTAAAGAATTAATTATCTTTTAGCCAATATGGATGCTACTTTGAGTCTTTTGCAATTTTATTTATTTTAGGTAGCATTCAGCTGGATTTGATGGAGTTTCTGCAGCACAAGAATCAAAGGAGATGACTGCGAGGAGCGACGAGCACGCGTGCCTGACGCGTGCGCGGGATTTGGAGGTATCCATGGCAACGCGTGCGCATGACTGACGCGTACGCGTGAATTGAAGATTTACTCAGCGACGCGTGCGCATGATCGATGCGTGCGCGTGATCGACGCGTCCGCGTGACTTACGAAGAAGACTATCGACGCGTACGCGTGACTGACGCATACACGTGACATGCGCCACGTGCAGAAAACGCAGAAACCGCTGGGGATGATTTCTGGGCCCCATTTTAGCACCCAAGTTAGGCGCGGATCTAGTGAAGCCAAATGGTCCCCACGTTACAAGACGTGGAGTAGTTAGTTAATTTTGATTTAAATTCAAATTTGATTTTTAAAATAGGAAAAGATGTTATCTTAATTTTAGATAATTAGATTTTAAAATTTATTAGGATTAGTTGTAAAAGGAATCTGATGCCGTCAGATGAGAACACAGTACATTTTTACCAGAACCCTTATTTTTCTTCTCTGAACCATGAGCAACTAATCCTTCATTGTTAAGGTTAGGAACTCTATCTATTTGTATGGATTGATTCATTTGATCTTTTTAATTTAATTCATGTTTTGATTTATATTTCAATAATTGTTTTCATTCTTTATTTTATGAATATTGGGTGGAACGGAAGTATGACCCATGTTCTGATTAAGTTCTTGTAAAACTTGGAAAAGCTCTTTACTTGAACAACAGCTTGAAAACATATTATCCTAAATTTTTAATTGTTTGTATTTAACGGGATACGTGACATATAATCCCCTTATTTTTTGATGATTAAGATTTTTGTAGCATATAAACTGAAATTTGAACTTTACCTTCTAATTGGAATTAATTGACCAAGAAATTGGCAGTTGATGAATTTTAAAGGAGACTAGGAAGGTCTAAGGAATTAGGGTCTAGTCAAATATAGTTTGCTATGAAATTAAATCTTGCATGATTAAAATATTTAGTAAGAAAAATTAATCCAGAAAAATAGATAACTCTAAAACCTTAGCTATCTTCTCCATATTTAATTCCCAACTCATCGCTGCTTGCTTTCTGAAATTCTTAATTTACTGTTTAATGCTCTTTGGATACAAAAACACTCTTTTTTGTTTGTCTAACTAAGCCAATCACTTAACCATTGTTGCTTAGTCCATCAATTCTCGTGGAATCGACCCTTACTCACGTAAGGTATTACTTGGTACGACCCGGTACACTTGCCGGTTAGTTTGTGGGTTATAAAATACCGCACCACCTGCACCTGACGTAATCCGACTCGCAAGTCAGATAAGGCATTCCAACGGCATAACCTCTGCAAGTTTCTACTTCTTGCAGGCGCTGATTCTCCAGCTGAAGCATGTGCCACTTTCTCTTGGAAGCCATTCCATACACACGGGTATCCCCGCACAATCATTTACACATAAAGCCCACGATTTAACATTCTCACATCAGCACCTCAACTATTTATTTTCCGTCACCCTCTCGTGACCTTTTAGTCATTTCTTAATCACACGTGCCACGTTCTCTTATCCTTTTTCTTTCTTATTCTTAACAAACCAAATTCATTTTATAACTTAAAACAAAATCCCTCCTCAAAAGATTGGATTTAAAATATTATACTTTTCTTAATAAATCGAATATGAAATAGAATAAATCTTTTTTCCAACCAAATAAGTCTCAAATAATTTAACTTTCCAAAATAAATCTTTTAAAATAGCATTTCAAATAAAGTCCCAAATTATATAAATATTTCGGCAGCACTTTGCCTAAAACTCGGGCTTAGCCACCCTTACAGGTTCTCTCTTTCTCAATAAATCACCAGCCCTTTTCTCAACAATTATCAAATCAGCAAAATTCTTAATAATCAACCTATTTTATAGCCATATACTTTTAATAATTTCAAAATTATTTATAAATCCTCAAAATTATTGTTTTAGTTAAGAAATCAATTTTTAAGAAATCAGTTTTGAAATCCAAGCTCAATCTATTTTTTTGTTCATAAAACCTCAATCTCCACAATTCACTTATCTTTTTCTCAATAGCGATCAAAACAGCAACGTATCCCAACCCATTCAGTTTAGTAACCAATAATTCTCTAACAAGCTTGCAACAATATCCACCATCATCAAATAAATCTCAATTCCACAACGAAATCAAGAAATCAGCGTAACTAGAAATTCGAGTAATTAGTCACTTTCAAATAATTAAATCATTATTCATAGCCACAATTCAACCAATTTCATCACCAAATTCAATCAATTTAACAAATAACACAAAATTAATCGCAATTTCATCACATTCAATTATATTCACAATCACTAACAATCTCAATTTCATCAATTTTTATCAATTAATCAAATGAGATATTTATAAATTATTTGTAATTATTCACTAAATTTCAGTGGCATTCGTAAATTAAAATAGGTAATTTTAAAATAAATCTCCTACCTCCTTACGAAATCAAAGCCAATGAAAATTTTAAAGAAATTTTTTGATTGAACTGCTGAAGAAGAAAACGTTAAAAATCGACTGTGCCTCTTAGAACTCCAATTAGCTGAACTCAAGAGGAAGAGAAGCTACGTCACTATCAATTTTTACTGGATCAAAATAACACTAATATATAAAAAAAAAATACAAATATTTTTACCAGATTAAATTTTTGACTGAAATTACGAATTTCAAGAAATCGAGCTCAGAAGCTCTAACAAAATTCACGGTTTCTCCTTTCTCTTTCTCGATTCTTTCTCTCCTGCCTTACTGAAAAATAAAGCATGCAAGGATGATCGGTATTGCTAAATCATTATTTTAGGAGAAAATGTTACATATAAAGAAGTCTAGGTGTGATTAGTTATTAAATGAAATTATTAGGTGTCATGCTTAGATTATACATATAAATATAAGCATGTTTCTTTCTTTATAATAGAATAAATCATAATTAAATTAAATTTTATTTTTTAAATTCAAAATATAAAATTTAATTTTAAAAATTTGGGTGGTTATACCGCGTCCTTTCTAACACTGTTCAAAAGCTGAAAATCAGAAGAGCTCTAAGCAACCCTCTCTGAGAATGCGGAATAAGGGAAACGATCGCTCCAAACTGAATCCGAACTTCTACCAATAACAAAACGATGCAAACACATTTGGTTCTTTAAATTACCTCTCACCCGATTGCCACTAGTAAAATTAAACCCGGAAAGAACCTCGAGCGAATCCTCAGGTTCTGGACTCTTCCTCTTATCACCCTGAGGAACTACACTAGATTGCGCACCTTCAACAACAGTTTCTTTCAAGACATTGCTAGCTGAAGCTCACCCCTTCACCTCCTACTTTTTCTCCAAGAAAATTCGCATCTTGGCCAAGGATAAACTTGAAACCCTCCTACTTGAACAAAAACATGCAACAAAAACAATTGTTAAAAAATAAACAAGTAAACAATCAAACTCAGCAAAACAAAAATACTACAACCCACCAATGTACTCGGCCAATCCAGTAGGGTCATTTTCACGCTGAAGAAGCTCAGCGGTGGACAACAACTTAGCAGAAGAAAAACATTCGATAAGATATTCAAGAACAAAATCCTCTTCCTCAGACCTCCCCAATGCATCAAGAACCTGTATTAGCTCAGAACACCAGTAAAGGGGAAACCTCTCACATAACTCCTCATCAAGAAAGAAAGGATATTCAGTTTCAGAAGAACGAATTTTCATAGACATTTCCTTAAAACTTTTGAAAGAAGATTTAAATAGAGCAAATAAGGAACGCCCTAGATAACTGCTCAAGTTAATCCAGAGACCTTTACGCACTCTTTTCGATTGAAAAAGAGAAAAAAAATAGAGTAAGAGAAGGTGTATAATCCAGAAACGACATCAAAATTTCAAACCCACGAAGAAAGGCCCATGCATTGGGGTGAAGCCGGGAAGAGGCGTAGTTTAACTGGGTAAGAACCAGGCACTCAAACTCTGTAAATGGAAGTTTCACATTCAATTCAGAAAATAGGCATGTGTAGGCATAAAAATACGCCCAATCCCCCTCCTCTCATACACCCTCTCTTCCCTGTTACACGCAATTAACTCAACACAACAATGGAAACCCTTACGAACCCAGTCACGAACGTTAAGTGAAGTTAGCATCTTGGGGTTTTGAAAAAGAGATGCGCAACACTTAACGTCAGCATGGACTCATTCGTAAAGGTCATCCTCAACCTCGACAACTTTGTCCTTTGGCTTCATTATCACAGAAACAACAGTAACAAAACAGGAAGGTAAGAACGAAAGAATACTAACCTCTTGAAGCCATCCTCCTCTGAAGAAATAAAATTGAAAAATTGTCCACACTACACAAGTTCTCCAACACAAAAAACGCTGTCACACGATCAAATTCCCAATCCAACCCCAACCGTCTGATTGATAAAACTATTCACATTACCAAGGCATTATTACCTAGAAACAAGGACCCACTAACACTCATTCCTAAAACGTCTTTTCAACGTCCAACTAGCAATAAATGCAACCATTCGATTCTCTCATTTCATTTTTCTAAAAATCATTTTTATTTTTTAGCATCCAATATGCCTTCTAAAATCCTCTTCAAGAACAGCAACAAGTTAAGCTTGAGGGCTATGACATAGGTCAAAAAAGGTATAACGACGGTCAAAGTTAACCTTAACTTGCTACCGACTAAAGCAAATCCATACCCACAAAATTGGGCTGCCATTATACCTCGGAAAGACCATGTCCAATAAACAAAACGCAGAATAATAGGTCAAATTCCAGAACGTTTATCTTTAGAATAAGAATCCATCACTAAGCTCGAATACGAAGCCAAAAATCTCGGAACCACTAGCGTATCCTCTCATCTTAAATAGCGATGCACAGATAGCCACAACACATTTAAAATTCACTACGCACAATAAGTATTATTATCTTAAGAACATTCTTCCTACACGGAACTAACTTAAGCGTTGGAGTCATTTTTGCAGGTACTTTCCACTGCTCGGACGAGGCTCGTACTGGTGGCACTCTCCTCGACAAGAAGAGTTAAACAAGTATCCTTGAATCCGCCACCAACTTATATCTCGGCCCGAACCCTGGGCAGGAGCAATTATAATAGTGTATATTTAATTTGCTCTTTAGTCTATATTGTTAAATTATTAAAAAAAAAAAAAATAGAAGGTGGTGGATACGTTTATAAAAAAAATCAGAATTATTTAACACACAATTTTTTAAAAGAACATTGCTTGTATACGTTTTTTAAATTATGTTATTTTTATAGTGATGTGAATTTTAATTATTTTAGTTTATTTATTAAGTATATTTTAAGAAAATCAAAGATAACAGTTATAAATATAATGGTTATTAAATATATTTTTTATGAATTTAATTATTATATATTAAATATATTAGTTGTATATCATTTATTATATATGTTTAATCTCATCCATTAAAACTAATCCAATAATTACAAATATATTCTCACATTTTCGTATAAAAAATATCATTCTCATATGATATATATATAAAAGAGAAGAGAATGTTATTATTTCATGTTTATTTGTTATGTTATAGTTTGACACTTTGACCTTCCGTGATACGTTTGTTAACGCTGAAAAATGGAATTTATTTTTAAAAAAAATTTCTTATTTGTATGATATTTTTTAAAATAGTAAATTATGTAATAATTAATTTACGTCTAGATACTTTAATTTAAAAGTGATTTTAAGATAATCAATTGTATTGAAAGATGATGAAATTATTTACCATTCAACCAACTTGGTTTTGGATGGTAGTTTAAGAAACTTGATATTGATTAGATACACAACAATGACTACATTTCCAAAGTTGTTTACACACTGGATTTTCTTACAATGAACGTGCTTGAAAATGATTGGTGAGTCGGTAAAACATGCTTATTATTTTCCTATTTATTTATTAAGAAGAATTTGTTACTACTATTGTTGATGGCAGGTAGAAATAATGAAATATTCAAACATCAAGTTTCAACTTCAATCATGCAAATAAAGAAAAAATAAAGACGGCACTAATTAAGAATTGTGATGCGACGCGAACGCATGATGGGTAGATTATGACAATTTTCTCCTCTCATTATCCATAACATGTAAATATGTAATTATTATGTGGTTCGTATTTATCATTTTTAATTATTTTGTTCATCTTCTAATTCTAAAACCAACATTTTAAAAATTTGCTCATCATCACTTTTTTTCCCCATATTTTGTCATTTTATTTGAGGTGAATTTGTTTGAATTACATCAATTTTTAAATGAACAAATATTTTAAAATCTTTTAAAAATGTTTTATTCTTTTTTCTAATTCAATTTCGAATAATCATTTCAAAAAAAAATGATAATATTATTTTTATTTTGATAATATCTGTTTTTTTTTAATAAATTCATACAAATATATAATGTAAAAAAATTAAGTAAAAAGTGAATTTGTGGGTAGTTTATACGGTTATTATTAAAAATCAATTACATCCAAAAAAAAAAAAGGGAAGCTTTTTGAATTTAGCGGAACAGTTCCATGTTTCAATTTTTTTTTGCAAGTACAAGAAGGATGAACAAACAGTGTCTGCAATTTGTATGTAAGATTCTTCCAACGGAAGGAGAGCCACGCTGAGACACTTTCCCTTTCACCAAACACAAAAAACAACTACAAAGTTAGTTAAAGTTCCAATTTTTATTTTATCTTTTCAATTATGATTCGCTATTCCCTCTCACTTTCATCTCTAATATATGCTCTGAAACAAAAAATTCCCCTTTGATACATAGCTTGATTTCCCTCTGCAGATTCAGCACTTGTTTGGTGAGTTACATCTTTTTCTGCTGTAGATCTTTCTCACCCTATTTCTGGGTACTCATTCTTTTCAGCTCAAACTGAATGCATAAGCTTAAGCAGAGAACAATTATCCAATGGATTCTCTAGATTGGATCAATAGCCCATAATTCTTCCTTTATTGGTTTTATTTGCATCTTGCTCATCAACGTAAAGGCCTTTTGTTTTGAGATTTATTGTTCTTTCTGTCTATTAAAAACAAGTGTTGCTGCAATTTTGGGGTTTGGAAATTCATGAGCTTGGGGTAGTGGGAATGTGCCCACTATTTGTAAAGTTTTGATTTTTGTGAAGAAGAAAATTCATTGCGGAGATCTGGGACTTGGTTCATGTTTTATGCCCCATGAGGACTTTCTTCACTGCTGATTCATGTAAAGAAGCACACCCAAATGCCTTAAATCCACAGTCTTGGCTTCATATTGAAAGAGGGAAACTTCCCAAGCTGTCATCACATTCCTCTTCTGCCTCAATGTAAGTTTCTCTGTTCCTAAATTTCTATTTGAACCTTAGCTTCTTGCAGATTCAATTAATTGAGTTTCTTTTTGTGTGTGTGTGTGTGTGTGTGTGTGTTTTTGGTGGTGTGTTGTTTTCTTTTGAAATACCATAGAGAATCCCTAATCAAGGTTCCACAGCCACCTATACTGCCATTCTATAAACCCATTGATTATGTGGAGGTCTTAGCTCAAATCCATGAAGAACTTGAGTCTTGTCCTCCTCAGGAGAGGTCAAATCTATTTCTGTTACAATACCAGGTCTTCAGGGGCCTTGGGGAAGTTAAGTTGATGCGAAGAAGTCTCCGGGGAGCTTGGCAGAGAGCCAACACTGTTCATGAGAAGATTATCTTTGGGGCGTGGTTGAAGTATGAAAAGCAAGGGGAAGAACTAATAGCTGACTTGCTAAGCACTTGTGGTAAATGTGCAAAGGAGTTTGGGCCTGTAGATGTTGCATCTCATCTTCAGTTTGATAGAAACGTAAGTTCCCAGGAGGGAATTTTGACCAACAAGAGCGATGTGTCGCAATATGTAATATTCACAATCGAAAATGAGAAGATAGTTTGTGATAGACAAAAGATTTCTGAACTTTCAGTACCATTCCATGCAATGCTAAAAGGGTATTTCAGTGAATCACTGTCAGATACTATAGATTTGTCCGAAAACAATATATCTATTTCGGGTATGAGGGCAATAAGTTATTTTAGTTTGGCTGGAAGTTTACCTGAGCTTCCTCCAAATCTTTTGTTGGAGATATTAGTTTTTGCAAATAAGTATTGTTGTGAAAGACTCAAAGATGCTTGTGATAGAAGACTTGCATCTTTAGTTTCCTCCAAAGAAGATGCTGTGGAGCTCATGGAATATGCTCTTGATGAAAACTCTGTCATCCTTGCTGCTTCTTGTCTACAAGTCCTCTTACGTGATCTTCCAAACTGTTTGAATGACAATCGTGTGGTGGATATATTTATTCATGCTAATAGGCAGCAGCTTGAAGTCATGGTTGGGCCAGGATTGTTTGCATTATTCTGCTTCTTAAGTGAAGTTTCTATGAACCTTAATTCTAGTTCAGACACAACAGCTCATCTCCTTGAAAGGTTAGTTGATTTCTCTGAAAATGACAAGCAGAGATTGCTCGCATTTCATCAGTTAGGATGTGTAAGATTCTTGAGGAAAGAATATGATGAAGCGCGTGGTTTGTTTGAGGGGGCTGTAAAAGTAGGCCATATGTATTCCATTGCAGGTTTAGCTAGACTGGACTATTTAAAGGGCGAGAAGCTTTTATCTTATGAGAAGCTCAGCTCAGTGATTGCCTCGGTTACTCCACTCGGATGGATGTACCAGGAGAGATCACTATATTGTGATGGTGATATAAGGTGGGAGGACCTTGAGAAAGCAACTGATCTAGACCCTACTCTTATATATCCTTATATGTATAGGGCTGCCAGTTTAATGAGGACACAGAATGCTCAAGCCGCACTAGAAGAAATCAATCGGATTCTTGGGTTCAAACTTTCATTAGAATGCCTGGAACTTCGTTTCTTTATTTATCTGACTCGTGAGGACTACAAAGCAGCTCTTTGTGATATCCAAGCTATTCTTACTCTGCGTCCGGACTATAGAATGTTCGAGGGACGTGTTGCTGCATCCCAACTCTGTACTCTGGTGCGTGAGCATGTTGAACCTTGGACAACAGCAGACTGTTGGGCACGGTTATACGATTGTTGGTCCGCAGTTGATGATATTGGATCTCTATCTGTTATCTACCAGATGCTCGAATCTGATGCAGCGAAAGGTGTTTTATACTTCAGACAGTCATTGCTTCTCTTGAGGTATGTTTTGAATATATCGAAGCCACTAGGAACTGCTTGAGAAGTATGCTATAGGTCATAAGTTCATCTCCATGCCATCATTGTAACCCAATACTGAATGTTATGCATGCTTCTTAACTGTCATCAATTGTTAGAAGTCTTGAAATAACTTATCATCAAGTGTATTAAGGTAAGGTACCTGATGTGGTAAACGGGGTTTACAATATATGAAAACAATTAAGATGCATGACATCAACAACAGAT
This sequence comes from Arachis duranensis, assembly GCF_000817695.3. Classification (NCBI taxonomy): domain Eukaryota; kingdom Viridiplantae; phylum Streptophyta; class Magnoliopsida; order Fabales; family Fabaceae; genus Arachis; species Arachis duranensis. The sequence goes on from NC_029777.3 coordinate 15,083,293, forward strand.
CAACAGATCAATGTTTTGTGACACATATTTCTTTGATTTAGGCTGAACTGTCCTGAGGCAGCCATGCGGAGTTTACAATTAGCTCGGCAACACGCATCAAGTGAGCATGAACGGCTCGTATATGAGGGGTGGATCTTGTATGACACAGGCCATTATGAGGAAGGGCTCCATAAAGCTGAAGAGTCTATTAGTATTAAAAGGTCTTTTGAGGCCTTCTTCTTGAAGGCTTATGCACTGGCCGACTCTAGTCTAGATTCATCCTGTTCTGCAACTGTTATCTCGCTTTTGGAGGATGCCTTGAAGTGTCCTTCAGATAACTTGCGCAAAGGTCAGGTATGGTTCTGTTTTACCACTTCTAGGAAATATTTCACTACTTAATAGCCACTAGCTTTGCATGCACACTTCCAATTTCTAAGTAGAATAAGTTGTTAGATGGAAGCTCTTGTTATATATAACTAAGATGTTCCCCCTTAGGCCCTAGCCTAAGAAACATTAACAGACTTGAAGCATGAGCAATTTACAATCTCATGGTTTCATCCGGATATTATAACTGTTTGATCATAATCTTTTTACTCCTTACTGTAGTCGATAACTATATGGAATTCTGATTGTTTCGGTTATATGCAATTCATTCAGCCCATGGAATTATGTTCATTTCACCCTGGATTTTTGGTTGGTTTCTCATCTTATCACCAATATTGGGCTAGTGGACTTGATATTAAAATTTGATCATTAATTCCTTCTAGTTTTCGGTTGCCCGTTTTCCTCCATCATTCACTAGGAAGTTGACTTGTCTAGATGCTGTGTTCATCTCTTTCATCTTCACCCATGTGGATGCAGTCTATGAAGTTCTGTTGTTTGAGTTGTTGGTTATACTAACATTAAAATTTTAAGTGATATACAAGGATAAGTTTGAAGTTACAATCATTGTAGTTTTACAATTGTTCTATTTACTTTTTCAGGCACTGAACAATCTTGGAAGTGTTTTTGTTGACTGTCAGAAGTATGACTCAGCAGCTGATTGCTATATCAATGCCCTTAAAATCCGGCATACCCGAGCCCATCAGGGTCTTGCTCGTGTTCATTATCTCAAACAAGATAAGGCTGCTGCCTATAAAGAGATGACTGAACTGATTCAGAAGGCAAAAAACAATGCATCTGCCTTCGAGAAGCGGTCAGAATACTGCGACCGGGAACTTGCACAGGCAGACCTGGAGATGGTGACTAGATTAGATCCACTTCGGGTGTATCCTTACAGATACCGTGCTGCTGGTAAACATTTTTCCTCACTTTATTGGGAGAAACATAAATTAATTGCAAATATTTTTCATTTTAAAGAGAAATGGTTATTGGTTAATAACCTTCACAGAGCAGTAAATGAATATACTGGACTCCGAGATCCAGTTTTGGGCACCTATTAGTCCCTGGATCTAAGTGCTGAGCTGGCTCTAACTTGTCACGCTGGACACAGGGCTAAATAGTGTCGTTTCGTTTTGGGTAAAAATGAGAAGACGAAGAAGAGTTTATATGATGTACAAATCATTATATCTCCCTTCATTCTCCAAAACAACCTCAATTTTGTCAGAGCTAGTTTAGTATTCGTTCGTTGACTCAACACCAGAAAGGGTCTAGGTACCAATATGGTGCATGGAGTTGAATCTTGAGGACCAGTATAGTGAATTTTGAATCTGAAAGACTAAAATGATGAAAGTCGTAAATCTCAAGGACCACTATGGAAATTTAGTCCTAATTTACCATAAGAAATTAAAATTTTTGTGGAGAAAAGACGTTGGCTGTTGTGGGGCTGGTTTTCATTTTCTCTATGTTTTTCTCTCTTTCCCCATCATGGTTTCTGCTGTGTATCTTGTAAGTTTCTTAGGACCACATGACATCACTTTGGACCACATCTTTTCGGCCTTATTTGTTGTATCCACAAGTTGTTGGTCCTGGCCAAGGAACTGCCTCCACGGACAATTATGTATTCAAAATTATATAGACCAAAAAAAATTTTGGAACTTGTCAGTTGTCACTACCATGCTGAGTGCTGCTCTATTCCAATGTTACATAGATTTCATGAATATAGTTATTTAACTTAGTTATCATCATTTTCTAAGTTGACATACCATCCATCTCCTATTGGATGGGGTGTAGACTCTACTTAACTAGAATCCACACCCGATCCAATGGTAGATAAGTAGTATGTCAGCCCGAAGTATGCCCAATAAGCATCTTTCAGTAGTGCTGAAAATGAAAGTGTGTGTTTTTTACTTTGTTTGATTTACACATGTGATGTGGTGTGGTGTTTGTAGTGTTGATGGACAACCGAAAGGAAGACGAAGCGATCGCTGAACTTTCCAGAGCCATTGCATTTAAAGCTGATTTGCACCTCTTGCATCTAAGGGCAGCATTCCATGAACACAAAGGAGATGTGTTGGGTGCACTCAGAGATTGTCGTGCCGCACTCTCTGTGGACCCTAACCACCAAGAAATGTTGGAACTGCACAGCAGAGTTAATAGCCATGAGCCATGATGACACATTTAAAAGAGCGTCAACAACACCCTTTTTTATGTGTGCGTGTGTGTCTTTTGGGAAATGAAAACTGTAATGTAACATTGGCTTGCAATGAATAGTGATTGGTTTACACACCATGAAGAAAAAGAGCGGGAAAAAAATTAAATGTGTAAAATTGAAAGTATAGTTAAATTATGTTCCTGTCTATAGCAATGAGCATGTGAATTCTTACCCATTTTCTCCTCCAATTTTGTAATTGTTGGCCTTCAATTTCAGAATATGTGTGAGTGTGAAGATGTGTTCTTTATTTGGAGATAATGGGGAGAGAACTTTTTAAAATTTTAATGTCTTTACTACTAAAAATTTAAAATTGTATCTTTTTAATGATATTTTTTTATAGTAGTGTTATATAAACTTGTTCAATCAAGTTCCCAAGTGTCCAAAAGAACTCAATAAAAAATATACAAAAAATTACTTTGTATATAGTTCTAGTTTTTCTATTTCTTTATATCCAGAAACAAAAGTAGAAACATAAATAAAAAATTGTACTTGACTATATTTACAAAAAATGATTTATTTGTTGGTGTAACATAAAATGATTACATAAACCTTTAATAGAAAATACACTAGTTGTGACATATTAGTTTTATATTTTTTAAATGGGATTTATTTGTCTTTTCTAAAAATGAGAGAAATTTTTAATATTAATCTACTTATTTTTTTTAAATAATATTCTCCTTAATAAGTTATTTAAATATCTAATTTTCTAAATTTTTTTTCACTTTAGAGGATAAAGTGTAATTTCTCACCTTTAAATATTTTTTTCTTATGTTTTTTTTTAGTTCTACCTATAAAATAAATGGTGAGAGATTATATACTCAACCTTTGGATTTGAAATGACTGCTTATATATCCAATATTAACCATAATTTTCAAGAACACTCTGTAGTCTTAGTAAGAGGGGAAAGGATTAAAGATTTACCCGATGTGAGATATCACATTGTTTGAGGAACCCTAAATGCTGTTGGAGTAAAGGATCGTCAACAAAGTCGTTCTAGTGTGTTGTAGATTCTTATCCAAAATTTGTATCATTTGATAATACCATGTAAATCACTAGAAACATGTGAAGTGTATGGCTAACCCCGTAACGAAAGTTTCGTAAAAAAACTGGAACAGGCTACCATGAGACAAAAGATCTTATTTCTAAAGAGATTCGATTCGGAACTATAATATATCCAAGGTCCAATATTGAAATAATTTCAGATGTTTCCTTGACTTTGTCTGTGTCAACCAAAAATTCGAAATGTCTCGACTTTTTTAAAATAGGTCTGAATCAAATAGCACTAATTCGAAGCACTTTACACTATTTTGAAAATCCAAAGACTCAATCATATGAATATGTAAAATACAGGATTTCTAATCTTGGCAAGAAAAGAGAGGAACCGGATACTCAATTTCAAAGTGAGTAAAGAAAATTTCATAATCGATCTCATAGATACATATGAATACATATAGAATTCTGTGAAAAGTCGTATTTAATAAAAGTCTTATATATAGTTTGAGAGGAGAACTTTCATATCTTTTAAAATTCACCCTATAATATGGAACCAAAAAATTAAAATAAATCATTTTAGCCCCTTAAAAGTTAAAAAAAAAATAAATAGATCATCTTTTAGAATAAAAAAAATTAGAAGATCTAAATCTGTCAAAATAGGGGTTGTTTTTCTTAAATCCAAAAATAAAGAATTATATCCAAATTGAGACATAGGTAAATGACTATTCTGACCCTGCCTGCATGAATTTTTTGACCAGAAAGGGTGAAGATTCATTCAATTGAAGATAAGATATCTAGCATAGCCAGATTTACAGCATTAATTGAGGTCTCTTCTATCCACATCAAATATGGATTGGTAAGAGTCTTGATGGGCCACCCTAATCCCTAATCTCCTAACATGACCCTGCCTGAATCATTGAGTCAACTATGTATACTACAGCTATATCAATTTCTATCCATATTACCCTTTTTATCCACGCTTCACGTGTCTATATATACGAGTTCCCATTCACCCTTCATACACTGCAGCTGTATCAATTAGTCAACAGAATATTCCATGTTTTCTAACATCTACTTCACTTTCACTACTTAATTAGATTAGAGCTCAAAACTCCCTTTATTTTAACTAAATACAAAAATATTATTTATAATAAAGAGTATAATTGTAAAATTTTCAGTTTTATAGAATATTCTACAAAGTCGTTCCTCATCAACAGTTAGTAGTCAAGATTCAAGAAAAGCAAAGTTTGTTCACAAGAAATATCCACTACCAGCTAATTAAAGAGTCAAGCTAGCATTCACGGACAAGCAAATAATTGGTCACATACTATAGATTATGCAAACAAAAAAAAAAATTAAATTCTATTTTATAATACTTTTTGGCTGAAAGCAAGTAATTGTCATAACCAAATAGTTTCCCTGTCCACATCATATTTGATTTGGTCCACATTCTAAATTAATGGGTCCAAAAGGGCTTTTATGAAAAATATCAACGCGTAATATTCCCGAAAATAGTTCAACCAGAAATAATTTATCAATATTTTTTATATAATATCCAATAATTTTTAAAAACTTACAAGCAATAATAGTTAAGTTATTATATATTTTATATTTATATTGTACCGTGACTAATCAGTAAGTAATTAATCACCGTATTATATTAAGCACGTAATCACATGATGAGACATACACCTCCAAAAGAAAGGGATCGGACGAATTAAAAATGGATAAAAGTATAGTTTATACACCAATAATTGTTGTCGTAACATAAATATTTAAATGTTAACAATTTCTTCTATACAAATTCTAGTAGCTACGAGAACCTTGTAGAACATTCATCGGGCTTATCTCCAAAATATATAATTCCCTTGTCAATAATATTATAATACTTTACATGGTAGTGATATCTATGATGATAGTGCCTTTTTTCGTGATCAATTATATTATATAATCAACTAGCTAGGTGACAATATATATAACACGTTAAGGTTTAAGATTTTAAAAATGCATCTTCGACATGGTGGGAACCAAAGATGCTTCTGGTGGCATATAACCGTGGCAAATTCTCTCATATATACTCAGATTCCAAGGGTATATATATGGATATGGATTATTATTAGTTATGTATAGTATTAATGGCGTGTCACAAGGGTTAATTGCCAAGTGCCAATACATGCTTCATTTCTTGGATTCTTTGCTTTAATATTTTTCAATATACTTATTTATTTTAATCAGATTTAAGGACCAGTTGAGTTATTATAATATATTTTATTTTACTTATAGCTCGCTGTGGTTGTATTCAAGCTAATGTGAGCCACGAATTAATGGAGGGAATAATGTTGGTAACTTTAAATATTTTTGCATCAAGGGCGAACTCTATGGTTGAGAATGATTAAGTAGGGTAGCTTTTTTTGGTTAATTAATAATGCATTAAGGGTTACTTTATTTTTTCCATTATAAATTATAATCATATATTGGACAATTTGACTACGATATAAAACTATAAAAGTTATCAAATATATAATATTTTAAGTTTTTTCAAATTAATATTATTAGGTGTTTTAGTAAAGAAAATTAAAATATGTATTAAAAGTCAATTATTTTCTTTTTCTCTTATCCATTTTAAACAGGTGGATAAATAAAAATTTATGCAGTACGAACTTTTATTTAATATTCTTTCATTTCTTTTTCCTTTTTTAAAGTATTATTTTTTTTAATCATTTTCTTCTCAATTTATGAATACACCTAAAAACTTCATCAAGAGAAATAGTCACTTTTAATTTTATCAATAGCATTGGAATTGACTTGCTGATCATAAAAATATTTGGTAATTAAAATAAATTAGTAAAAAATAATTAAAATTTATTTTATTTAAAATTTATTAATTATTATAATAATTAATAAAAATTAAATAAAATAAATCCTGTTTATTTTTTTGTTTCTTTAATATTATAGTACTGATAATAACAATTTTGGAATATACATTGCTAAAATGGAATAATTAGAGGTGGAATAATATCATCACTCTTGTTCCAATGAATTAATTTTTTAAAACATGATTCAAGAGTAATAATTTACTTAATTATCACTTACAATTGTCTGGTATAAAAAGGTGATGTAACCTTTTTTTTCATAATCTAGATTTTTGTACGGAATTTGTTGTATCACTTGAAGTTAACAAGCTTATTTTATACAAGTACAACCTACGTTGACTTAGTATATTTAGGTTAATTTTTCGAAAAAAATTTAAGGGCTAGCAATTTTATTAAATTTTGATCGGTATGTAATCAGCAAAGAAAAGTAAATCATTAGATGAAATCTTTATACCAATCTCACACCATTAAAATCATCATTGATAGTTATTTAACAACTACAAATCACAAAAGTTGATATCTCCTAACACCCCTCTTTTCCTGAGAATGCAATGCCATTGTTGAATGTGGTTAGCAAAGATAATAGATTTCTTTAGAAACAATCAATTATCAAATCATATTTGAATAGGAACATCTATAAAAACTAAAAAGATATCAGATTAACTAATTTTCTAAAATAGAGACATCTTGTCAATGTATAGTTTTTTTACTTTTTGCTTAGATAATAAAAGAAACGGAGACGAAAACCTCAATAATTCCCCCCAACTTCTCATCATATAAACAGTTTAAAAATATATTGGACTTATAAAGCTAGAAAACTTGACAAATGAGGTGATATTAGATTTTGTCTATGTAGTACGGAAACATCAAAAAGGTAATTATTTCGGTTCAGAAAATGGGAATAGAATCTGAAATAGAGTGGGATAAGATTTTTTACTTAAACGAAATGATCAATCAAATAAATAACACATCTATGTTGTTATAAAGTGCTGAGTTGAAGATAATTACTCACATAAATAGGTGAATAGTAGAGAATTATTAAATTATTGAATATAATACACATTATGTTTAACTATTATCTATATACTTCTCTACTATATATAATAGAAGAATTATTTTATACATATTTAATTATTATTTTTATATAAATATATTTGAGAAAAGTTTAAGCATTAATAATTTTAAATATTTATAATTAGCTATTAGTCAAAACAATAAATTTTGGTGATAGTATAACATGCATTAACGAAGATGTTTTGTTGAAAGTAGTGATCCAATTTTAATTTGTGAGAAATGAGAGGAAATATTGTAGAAAAATCTGTGTGCGAAACCATAAAGAAAACCAAAACCACTTTTGTTTGATAATAATCTAATAACATGTGAACCCCACGCCATAAAATAATAGCCCTTCCCCCACAGCACTCATCAGTCATCACCGTGTGCTAACCTTTCTATAACTTCCAGAACTTTCCAAGCCAAGAAACCCCTCTCTCTCGCTCATCCACTTGCTTGCTATTTGTGGAAACCGGGTTCAATAGGATAATAGTATTCCTCCCAATATGTCTAGAAACTTCTTAAACACTATTCTTCTAATTATTTATCCAAATCCTTTTGTTTATCACTCACTAATACTATTTTAACTTCCTCCTTATATATATAATCACTTATAACACGCCAGCACTGGCTCTCTTCATAGATAAGGGGTGACACACATGAGTGAGTGTGTGTTATGTGTTATAACAAACTGTCCGTTCTTCTTTCTTTCTATAACTGTCTCAACGACTTTCTCACTATAGAATTTGTTTCTATAAGAGAGTTTTGAGTTTTAAATTATGTTAATAAATTAATAGAATTTTAAATTTTAAACTTTTTCATAGACTTCTGAAGGTGGTTGATTCAATATCCACTGAGATACAGAAACAGAGGTCCCCTGCATTTCTTATTCTTTTTCTTTTTCATTTTCGTTACTGAATATAATTCAGCAATAGGCTTATTCAGTTTGGGAAAATGAACTATCTGTATCCGGTGAAGGAAGAGTACCAGGAGGAAGCATCGTCGTCGTCGTACTTTGTGGCTGGAAATGACGAGACGAGGATGGTTCCTCCGCCGCAGCCAATGGAGGGGCTCCACGAAGCGGGGCCACCACCATTCCTGACGAAGACGTTCGACGCGGTGGACGATCCGGCCACAGACCACGTAGTGTCGTGGAGCCGAAGCGGAGCAAGCTTCGTGGTTTGGGATCCGCACGCCTTCTCCAGAGGCCTTCTTCCAAGATACTTCAAGCATAACAACTTCTCCAGCTTCGTAAGGCAGCTCAACACTTACGTAAGCCTTCTCTCTAATTTCTTTAATTACGTCTCTTAACTTGCTATTTTCAGTGTAAAGAAACCAGTTATAATTGTTAATTACTGTAAAAAGGTTTTACTGATTAGTGATTATTTACCTGGCACTATATGATTGAATATTTAATTAATTCAATTGGTCTCGTGGTTTCTGGAATTCTCTTACCTGTTACCGCGGTATGTGAACAATTATTGAGAATTCAAATTTGTCTTATTTTGTAGGGTTTTAGAAAGATTGATCCAGATAAATGGGAATTTGCGAATGAAGGGTTTGTGAGAGGGCACAGGCACCTGTTGACAAGTATAAGGAGAAGGAAGGCGCCTCCGCCACCAATCCAAACGCAGACTTCGCAGTCGCAGCAGGGTCACTGCCTTGAAGTAGGGCGATTCGGATTGGATGAAGAGATCGACCGGTTGAGGCGTGACAAGCAGGTTTTGATGATTGAGCTTGTGAGGCTAAGACAGCAGCAACAAACCACAAGATCGTATCTTCAGGCAATGGAGCAGAGGCTGAAAGGTACTGAGATCAAGCAGCAGCAGATGATGGCTTTCTTGGCCAAAGCAATGAAGAACCCCGTGTTTATACAGCAACTCATACAGCACAAGGAGAAAAGGAAGGAGCTTGAGGATGCCATGACCAAGAAGAGGAGGAGGCCCATTGAGCAAGGGCCTAGTTGCAGCACCACTACTGTTAAGGTTGAGAATCCACCAGAGTTTGCTGGTTATGCTGGTGGCTTTGGAGCTTCTGAGCTTCAAATTCTGGCTATGGAGATGCAAGGATATGGTAGAGGGAGGCGAGAGAGTACTGAACATGAGCATGAGCAAGAGCAAGAGCAAGAGCAAGAGAGGCTTGACAAGGAGCTTGATGACGAAGGCTTCTGGGAAGAGCTGTTCAGTGAGAATTTTGAGGGTGATTTGGACATTTCACAAGATGAAGAAGAGGATGTTAATGTGTTGGCCAATCGGCTGGGTTACTTGGGTTCAAGTCCTAAGTGAAAGAAATCAGTATTGAATCAAAGTAACATTTATTCACTATTCTTCATTTTAGGAGGGTTCATCCGGTGGATGGAATTTCAACTGTTCAAGCTCATCATCACCTCAATTGGGGGCAAGACAGTAAAATCACCCCAGCCACGACATTATCTACTATGGCCTATGGGGAATTAAAAAAATATTATTTACATCTTGGTGTTTCTAAGTTCTAACCTCTCATTTAATGTCCTTTTGTAGCACTAGCTACCTGGTAGAACCTCAATTTTTCTCATCACTTTGCTTAATGTTTGGTCATTATTAGGTAGGTTGCAGGCGTTGATTGGAACAAGGATTCTATGGTAGTGATAGCGGTACTATTACTCAAGGTTCACTTCTAAAGTTTTTAACCTACTCAAGACCCCCCCTCTTGTGTAGTGCATCTCATTTCATCATGTATCAATCATCCTACTTGTCATTTTCCTATTTAATTTTAATTGCAAAAAATATTTGAATAACTCAATTTCTTACATATATGTATATATTCACATTTTTAAATTATTGAATGAGATATAAATGTAATTAAAAAAATACACCCAATTCAATGATATCGTAATATGAATTAGTCTAAGTGACCAGATATATATAACTGTTCATTTTAATTACTATATTCCCTTAACAAATGTAGATGATTGAGAAGATGTAGAATGGGTACCAAGTTGCTGATCCCGATCTCCCAAGAATCACAACTGAATGTTGTTTTAGAGTGAAGAGCCATCAGTTGACGGTTAACCTTGTCGGTTTGATATTTTTTCATCTCATCATCATCCCTATGCATGTGTGATACTACTTTTTCCTTTTCTTCCATTGATTCTACTTTTGCCATTAGGTGGTCTTAAGAAGAAGAACAAAAACACGATGCCACCAATTAGAAAACGAATTTCATGATGTTACATTTTGTAGCATGTAGTTAGGTATCTCCATGTGTTGAAGATTCCCATTTGAGGGGTCTAAAGACGAAACGTGTCGCATTATGGAGCATGATATAGTTATATAATAATGAAAGTGATCATTTTTTCTGTTTGTAGAATTGTGGTGTCTTCCTCACATTGGAGATTAGGTATGCACATTCACACGGTTGCAAAAGTAGATTGAAAACCTTCAGGACTTTTTT
>NC_029777.3:15094351-15125129 GCF_000817695.3 Arachis duranensis
TTTACAATGTGATTGTGGGTTGCATGATTTGTTGAATGAAGATTTGTGATATTTCGAAGAGCAAACAGATTCATGCTGAGATATTTATGTGCACACCAAATAATTTTCCCTTGCTCTTGTCCATTAGTAATGGAGAAATACGTGTGATTTTTTGGCAAACAAAGCACATAAAAGTTTATCATGGACTTGTCGGGAGCAACCACAATTAATTTTCATACATTATTAGGTTTTCTTTTAAATAGATATTATCATTCTTATTATAATAATATTTTTGTATAACTTTATATAAATATACAATGCAAAAAAATTATATATAAAATAGCATTATAACAAAATAGCATCATATTAGCTATATACTAAATTAGTTACCAAAATCAGTTATTAAGGTAGAATATATATTGAATATAAAATGTACATTAAAAATAAATTCAACTATATATGTATTTATATACAAATATATAATTTTAATACGGTTTATGTAATTATTATTAACTTATAAATTTAATTTTGATATACCGTCAGAATAAAGTAATTTTACATATATATTCAATTACGTAATGTCATATCAACAAAAATAAGTAATCCAAAAAAATAAATATGATTGTATTATTGTATAAAATGTTTTACATTTTTATTACATCAAAATTAAATTCTTAATTTATTAAATTAAATTGTTCGAAGGTTTTTATAGTGCCACTCAATTTTAGTTAAGACCCCAAATTTTGCTAGGTTATAATTAACTATATATATTGTGTACAAAACTAAAAGCTCTAATAAGGTCCTAGCTAGCTAATTTTGTGATCAAACTCTTATACTAAGTGGAAAATTTCTTCCTTTTTTTATAAATTTTTTTGTGTAGCGTAGGTAGGTTCTTTATTACATTTAAAAAATTCATCAGAAAAAAATTAGTTGAAAATAAATTTGTAAAATGAATAATTTATTGTCCAATAGCAAACTCTTAAAGTCATTGATATGCTAAGCTAAGAAATGCTGCAAAAAAAAAAAAAGAGGTTCCCATAAAGAAACATAATTATAAATGTTAAATAAAAAATACTAACACTAAAAACTATTTTCTTTGTTTTATTAATTAAATTTTTTTAAAATATATAATTTATTAATAACAACTATAATCTTATGCGTAAGTACTTTACTTTAGTGTATAAATATAAATTAAATATATAAATTATTATGATGAGTTATTATGATGTAAATGTAATGATACTAGAGAAAATGAAATACTTTTCCTAATTATATATAAATATATGTAATTGGAGAAATTAACTAAATGAGTAGAGCGGCTTTATAGATGGAAGTAATGACCCATTAAACTACAGAAGCACAAATTAAGCCGTCAAAAATTGCCACTTCTTTGATGAATCAACATTGTTGGTTGTAAATTGTAATCCTGTTGTAATGAAAAGTGAATGTTTGTAGCAGATAGAGAGAGACATTGTTCATAACAATTAAGCATGGGTTGGTTCTCATCATCAAAGATGTGCACCATTAATATTGTGATGGCTTTCCTGGTGTCCATGATCTCAAAGGGATTGGCTCTGTCCATCAGTTTAAGCGATATGGAATGCGTATCAGAGCATGTTTTTCATGATGGTGACATCGTTTCTGGCAGTTTTGTTGTCATGGACCATGATATTTTCTGGAATTCTGATCATCCTGGCATTGATTTCACTGTAACTCCCTCTTTTTTTTTATTTTGTTAGTGACAGAAAATCATAACAGAGTTTAACTGATGTTGGTGTATAGGTGACAGGTCCAGGTGGAAGCGTGGTGCACTCTTTGAAGGGAACGTCGGGGGACAAGTTTGAGTTCAAAGCGGTGCAAAATGGGATCTACAAATTCTGTTTTATTAACCCTGTTTCAACTCCTGAGACTGTTTCTTTCTACATTCACATTGGCCACATTCCTAATGAAAATGATTTAGCCAAAGATGGTCAGTTAATTACATATGTTATTACTTCCAATTAATTGATACTTTTGTGTTTTATATTATTTATTTGGTTCTTGCTGTGTGAAGAGCATTTGGACCCTATCAATGTGAAGATTGCAGAGTTAAGAGAGGCATTGGAATCTATTGTATCAGAGCAGAAGTATTTGAGAGCGCGGGATGCCAGACATAGATACAGTAAGTTACATTCTTCTTCATTCTATTTAATTAAAAGCAACTACTCCAATAAAGACGTCAAAAACATCTTCTCATATGATCTTGGTTTAAAAAGTGTGACTTATTTGTTTCACCACACGTTAAACAAAATAATACTTTTATAACATTTGAAAATTAAACCCTAAAATCTATCATTTAATGGTCAAAATAAAATATTTTTATATGAATAGATAATTATGAAATTTTCATTGGGATATCTACCTTAATTAAATATATAAAAATGATAGTTAAAAATTATTAAATAAATATATTTTTAATATTCGAAAGTGACTGTTTTGGAATTCAAAGACTGTTTTCAAGTTTTTTAAACTTTGCATGGAGTGTTTTGTACTTAACTGTGGAGATTGATTTGTTCAGTTTGTGCATGTGAATACTTAACGATAAACTTGTGTTGAGTTAATATTTTATGTCAGCAGTCATTCTTAATGACTAACTGATGAAAATTGTATTGACTAATAAAAATAATTGTCGAAACTGTTTTGTATATTTTAAAAATTTCAAGAACCAATTTGGATAATTACTCTTAAATTAGTTATTACTTTGGTGTGTTAATAAGGTTTGATTTTTGGTTGATACAGCAAATGAGAGCACTCGAAGAAGGGTAGTGTTCTACACAGTGTTGGAATATGTGTTGTTCGCTGCAACGAGTATATTGCAAGTCGTATACATTCGTCGCCTCTTCAGCAAATCTTTTGCTTACAACCGAGTCTAGTCCTACTTCTACCCTTGTAATACATTATCAAATTTAAACACCATAAAATTGTTAAGGACTAGAATTTTTTTCTTGGTTTCATTTGTTTGCTTTAGTTAGATAGAAATTTGAGCCTTCTTTTTTATGATAATAAGTAATGTACTGTGAATGATATGTAATATGCAGAAGTTTGGTTGTATTAGAATTTAGAGTTAAACGAATTATTGATTATATTATATAAGATGAGATTACTAATATAGCAATGTTGGAGTTCATATTAGCGATATGATATGTAGGATAGGATAAGGAGACAGGTGAAAAGGAGGCAGAAAAAGATTAATTTATCTTTGTTTTTGTTGTTTTTTGTGTTTTTTACCTCTGTTGCTTTCTTTCACACTTTTTCTATTATATTCTATGTTCTGTATCTGTCTAATATTATTTAATAAATCTCTTATATATATAATCTAAAAGCTTATTATAATAACATAAAAATTTCACAGAGAAAATATATTCTACTAATAATTACTACTTAAAAAATATATCTCGTCTTGAAATTAAAATATAAATATTTGAGATAGAACCGATGATTCACTTCAAAAAATAGTTTATCAAAACTTGAAACTAATTCTTACAACATTTATATAATTTACTTTTCTAAGAACATAATTGAACCTAAAAACAAATATCGGGTACAATATTAAAATTGAACACATTCAAGTGAGACTTTATTGAAAATGAATACATCAAAGTAAGAATAATTGAAAAAATACAATCTAATTTGTTAATATAATTGACCATAAAATAACATTAAATCACTTTTATAAACGTTAGAGATACGACGATTTAAATGTTAAGAATACAAATAAAATTTACTCAAACGTTAGAGATAAAAACGATAATTTACTCTCATTACTTAATATAGAATGATTGACAAATCAAATAAGAGGGTTATATGTGGTTACTTTCAAGTTTCAACTAGACAGTTAAAACTTAAAAACTTGTTGATTAAATTAAAAGTAATATAATGTTAAGAACTAACATTGTAGTAATTAATTTCAGCTAACAATAATATAGTAGATTGTTAAATAAGTCTGTATAAAACTCATTAAAAATGATTTTTTATTAAATTTAAATTTCAGATGTTTCTTTTAATCGAATTTCCGATGTTATTAATTTTAAAAATTTCAGATTTTTTCGTGTAAAAAATTCTCTCTTAAATAAACATCGCAAAATCTATACATGCGCATTTAACTTTGTGACAAATGCTCCTAATTTAAGTATTAATATTAAAAATGTTAGTTGCCCTTTAAATTTTAGTTTTTAGTTAATCTTTTTAAAAATTTATTATTAGTTAATTAATTTAAATATTTACTTTTACATATTTATTTGTAGAAAAATTAAAAAAAAATTACTTACTTTTATTTTTTTTTCTAAAAATTAAATAAATAACAATATTTAAATAATACTTAGTTGGACTGTTTAAGTATTGAGTATTCATTGGAATTGCATACCCCTCTATAGCTCCCACAAGATTTTCGTGTATATTGATCTTCAAAAAGATGGACCCATTCTTTATCAACCATTTCATTTGTCCATTTCACGCTTTAAATTGACTAGACAAATGAGAGATGGGAAATAATGAACCCCCACAAACATTTTTTTGGTCTATTTAGATCGATGATGCATGAGAGAGACTATATTATATATATATATATATATATAACAATAATTATCACAGAAAAAGTTTATACAATATCCTCTGTTATATTTATGTGTTGTTGAGCTCTTGATTGTGTTGTATTGTTTGTATTTAGCAGATTTACACGTTTTCTTGGAATTAATCAACTGATTCATCATTCAAACATAAACATGGCGCTCAAATACGTTAATCTTCGGCTTCTGTTCATGCGTGTTTTATTAGCACAGAAAAAAGTAATGCTTTCTTCTTTTTAAATTATTGCTGGTTTTGCATTACTATGTAATCCGAGTTCTCAATACTCAATAATTCTTCTCTTTTGAAAAGAAAAGAAAAGAAAATGAAAAAATTATCCGCTAATAAATTACTTGTCAAGTTACAAAGCAAATACTGTTTAAATTTTCATTTAATTTATAATTCTTTAAAAATTATATGGTATAATCAAATACTTTTATTACATGATAATATATAAATCATAGAGTTATTTTTAAGATATAGTTAATGAATTTATTTTCACTCAATTATTTTTATTTATTGTTTCATAATATCTATATATCGATTACAAATGTTAGAAACAAGAGACTCAGATAGTAATGTGAAGAGTGTATTATTGAGTGTGAGGAAAAGTATAATGTACAAAGAATATATATAGCTATTAGTAGAATTAAAGTAATAAAAGCATAAAATCCTATAATTAATATACAAATACACTATATAAATACAAATGATACTAATTGATTTAATTTGATTCTAATTATTCTCTTCACATTTCCCCTCAAACTCAAGTGGGACCTAAGGATACCATCTTGAGTTTGAATAACAGAGTCTGGAAACAAGTCAGATGATGAGCCTTCATGAAGATATCAGCAGTCTGATCTAGTGTTCCAACAGCGATAAGACAAACAACATCAATAAGGTTATAAGGATACGTTACCAAACAAAGTGACAATCAATTTCAATGTGTTTGGTGCGTTCATGAAACACATCATTATGGGCAATCTAAATAGCACTGCAGTTGTCACAAAAAATATCAGTTGGGGATGATTGAGGAGCACCCAAGTCTTCGAGAAGCCAACGAATCGTGATAACTTCAGTAGTGGTGTCAGCAAGAGCACGGTATTCAGGTTTTGTGCTTGATCGAGTAGTGAATGTTTGCTTCTTAGCTCGCCAGGAAATGAGAGAGTCGCCAAGAAACAAACAATAACCAGTAGTGGAACGACGATTAGTGGGATCACCAGCCTAATTAGCATCTGAGTATGCTTGAAGGGATAAAGATGAATGGACAGAAAAATAAATGCCATAGAATAGGGTGCCTTTGATGTAGCGAAGATTGCGAAGAACTGCCGCATAGTGAGTAGTACGAGGAGCTGACAAGAACTGGCTAAGAACATGAACCGGATAGGCGATGTCTGGTCGGGTGACAGATAAGTAGACGAGTCCTCCAACTAGTTGTCGATAAAGAGTAGGATTATCCAAAATAGTATCATCCATAAGAGTAAATCGAACATTAGACTCAAGAGGAGTAGATTCAGTGCGATTATCTATAATTCCAATTCGAGGAAGAAGATCTGAAGCATATTTAGCTTGAGAGAGATAGATGCCATCATCGGTGGATATGACTTCTAGACCAAGAAAATAACTGAGAGAATCAAGATCTTTTATAAAAAAAAAAATATGCTGAAGGGACGCATTGAGATCAGAGATACCATATACATCATCTCTAGTGATGATCATGTCATCAACATACAGAAGTAGAAGAACAACTCCACGTTCGCTTTTACGAATGAACAGAGCATTTTCATGAAGGCTGCAAGTGAAACCAAGATTGCATATGGTAGTGCTGAACTTGTCAAACCATTCACGAGGAGCTTGCTTAAGTCTATAGAGTGCCTTGCGAAGGAGACAAACTTTACTAGAAGGACAAGTATAACCCGGAGGGGCTTTCATATAGATCTTCTTTTTCAAATCTCCATTAAGAAATGCATTCTTTATGTCCATCTGATTGAGAGACTATTTTTTGACCGCAGCAATGGCAAGAAGAGCTCGAATAGATGTGAGACGAGTAACAGGAACAAAAGTCTCTTTATAGTCCATACCATATTCTTACGTAAAACCCTGAGCAACTAATCGTGCCTTATAACGGTTAATAGAACTATCAGAGTAAGTATTGATCTTGTATACCCATCTGCTTCCCACAACTTCCTAATTAAAAGGAGGATCAACCAAATTTGAATTTCGAATGACATGTCAGCTGCCACGTCAATAGGAGAGGACACGTGGCGCTACGTGGTTGGTTGTGGAAACACGTCAGTGCTGACAGGGCGGGCGGTGCCACGCGGGTAGCAAAGCGAATCGGGTCGGGCACGCGGGTCGAGCACGAGTCGGAGAGGTTCTGCCTGACACGTGGTAGACGCGGAGCCGTTGATCTGGGCGCTGATCCAATGGCGCTGGAGGCGTTTGGAAGGAGAACTTCTGCACACAGACAGGCAACTTCGAGCAGCGCGTGGCGACGCGTTCGACGGAGCCCTAATAAACCCTGATTTCGTGGTTTATCTTATGCTTATTTTAGGGAATTTATTCACCTTTTCCCACATTTATTCAATAAAATAGCATGATTTTGTAATTCTCCATTGAATTGTGCTTAAGTGTAAAAACATGCTTTTTAGACCCTTAAATTGGTGATTTTAACTCACTTTAATTCCATTTGATGCCTTGATGTGTTTGTTGAGTAATTTCAGGTTCACAAGGCAAGTATTGAATGGAAGAAATAAGGAGAAAAGCATGCAAAGTGGAGAATACATGAGGAAACAAGAATTGGGAATGCATCGATGGGCGCGCACGTGCAAAAGTGATTTCGCATAGAGACGCGCACGCGTACATGACGCGTCTGCGCGGATGAAGAAATAGCCAATCGACGCGCACGCGAACATGGCGCGTACGCGCCGATACTCGCACGTGACTCACTTAAAGGCAAAACGGTGGGGCAATTTCTAAGCAGCCCAGGCCCAATTCCAACATGTTTCTGAGTGTATTTCATGCAGAATTGAAGCCCAAGCAAAGGGGGAGCAATTGATTGTAGCATTAGTATCATGTAGTGTAGTTTCTAGAGAGAGAAGCTCCCTCTTCTCTCTAGAATTAGGGTAGATTAGGTTAATTTCATCTTAGATCTAGTTCCAATTTCACGTTCTCATCTTGTTTTCTCTACAATTTCATGTTTCTATTCTTGATTCCTCTTAGTTTTCATGTTAATTTCTCCTTTATGTCTCTTTTGTGATGATGAACTCTTGTTGGATTTGGATCTTTTCTTTAATGCAATTTAATGTTTGATGTTCTTTTATTGTTGATTTGAGTTGAGATTTTACCTTCCTTGCAATTGGTAGTTGATAGATTTTATTACTCTTGCAATTTGTGATGTTTACTTTTATTGCATTCCACATGTTTGATGAAATGTTCTCTTTAATTTTTGAGTAGTTCTCTTTGCTCTTGGCCTAGGCTAAGAAAATTGAGTGACCTTGAGTCATTGAGTCTCAATGAATTGGTGATTTGAGAACCCTTAGTGATCAATTTGATACTCATTGACACCAACCCACTACTAATCTAATTAGTAGATAGGTTGGGACTTATGGGTTGATGTGATCAAGCCTATTTGATGTACTTCAATCTCCCCACACTTAAACTAAGCATGTCCTCATGCTAAAATCAAGAAAGAAGCAAAAGGGTATCAACATTTATTCAATACAAACTAACTAAATGCAACCTATCTATATGCAATATATCTATATGAATGCATCCACTTGGTCAAAACAAGTCAATTTTCAAGAATACATATACAAGCACAAAGGCTAAGGCAATAGAAATCAAATCAACCCACAATTGAATTGAATCATTGAAAGATTTTACAAACTTGCAAGAAAAGATGATCATGGGTGGAGACATGTAATTGAGCGATCGAACCTTCACCGGATGTGTATCCGCTCTAGGCACTCAAGTGTATGGGGTTGATTCACTCAATTCCCCCCTAATCATGCTTTCCAAGATTTGTATTTCATCTAACAATCAACAATTATTTCATGCATGCATACAAATATCATGAGGTCTTTTTCATAGATTGTAATGTGGTTAGGGTCAAGGTAAGGATGCATATGGTCAAGTGGACTAGAATTTGAATCTTTGATTAACCTGAGTTTCCCACCTAACCTATATAACAACCTATACAATTCAAAGCTAACCTAACTACCCATTCTTCACTTTTTCACGCACTCATGCATTCCATTTTTGGTCATTACACATATGCATTGATTTTTTTATTGAACTTTGAACTTTGGGGCAATTTTGTCCCCTTTTTATTGCAATTTTTTTCTTTCTTTTTTATTTTTTTTGTTTTTTTTATATATACAAGAACATCAATGCATATGGTATAAACATGATTGATACATGAGTATATACCCAATTTCCAAAATTTTCAATAAAAATACAAAAACACACTTTTATCTCTACTCAATGTTCCCAACTTCTCCCAAAATCAAATGATAAACACTCTCACTAGCCTAAGCTAACCAAAGATCCAAACAAGGGACATTTATTATTTTTTGCTTTAGCCTTGTAATGTGCTAAGATTAAGAACAAGTGAGTTTAGCGTAGGCTCAAAGTTGGTTAACAATGAAAGATAAAAGGTAGGCTATATGGGTAAGTGAGCAATTTGAAACAATGGCCTCAATTATATAAATGCATGTATACATAAAATAATGGACATATAGAATCAGACAAATCAAATATCACAATCATAGAGAGATAATAATACGCACAATAATGAAAATAAGTGGTTATATGATGTAACCACACAATTAGGCTCAAATCTCACATGCTTGTGTTCTTAGCTCAAAAACATGATCCACAAAATATATAACTCAAGCAAGTTCTAAATTTTTTTTTCAATCAATTGGGGTGTCCTATAGATAAAATCCTTGGAAAATATCATGATTTTGACTAAGCTTAATATATACATATGCAAAATAAGAAAATGCAACTAAAAATCTTAAAATAAAATGCAAAAGTGTTGGGATTAGAAACTTGTCACCCAAAAATGCCAAGTGGTCGAACGACCTCCCCACACTTAAAAATTTGCACCGTCCTCGGTGCATCCAAAGATGAGCAAGGGGGTACGGCGACTTTCCTAGTTGCTACCTTCAGCTGGTAGGTCAATCGGTTGCTGCGTGTTCTTCCACCCGCTTCCATTTTTGCTTATGGTGCATCAATCATGAAGAACAAAATAAACACCGTAAGATGAGAAAATACAAAAGCAAGGAAGCGTGAATTGTTGGAATGAGGTAGATCACTATAATTGAGTGGGTGAATTGGTGTGACATTAATGAGAGATAGGTGTGTGGGTTCTAAAATTGCGCGCGGTTTAGAATACACACACTAGTACAAAAAGTTATGTCACAATTACACAAAAGAAAACATGCACTTCACTCATTCTAGTGTGCTTGAGATACTTTAAAAGACTTGTAGATTAAGGCAACCAAACAAGTAGTGAAGAAGTATAAAAGCATTCAAGCAAAAATCAAGCAATTGTGAAATTAGATAATGCATGGACATTGATTGATGTGTAAGTGAACTTAATGAACATAATGGTATATGAAACTTACACCACAATCAATGACACATATTAAAGTTGTTGCAACACCTAAGTGACATAGAGGTGAAACACATGGATGCTATGGAACTTAGGAAAAAGAAAATAGAAGTGGAAATCAATCACATAGCAAATATGGCCTACAAAGCTTTACAAAACTCAAAAATATGTCACTAGGTAAGTTTTCGATCTAATTTCACAACTCTACAATCTCATTGCATGAAATAAGTGATGTGAATAAGGGTAAACTATAAACAAGCATCAAGCCGGCGATGATTCCAGTAGCGTTGGAAAGCTTACAACGAGGAGAAGGCGAGGGTGGTGGCGGTAACGAACCAAGGCGTCGGGAAGAAGTTTAAAACTGAGGACAAAGTACTGCCGGTGAGTAAAATAAAATAGCTAGAAACTAATTGTTTCTGAAAAAAAAAAATAACCTAAACTCTTGATACCATGTTAGAAACAAGAGATTGAGAGAGTAATCTAAAGAGTATATTATTGACTGCGAAGAAAAAATAATATACAAAGGGTATATATAGTTGCTAGTAGAATCAAAATAATAAAAACATAAAATCCTACCATTAATATATAAATACGCTATATAAATACAAATGATACTAATTGATCTAATTTAATTCTAATCATTCTCTTAATAATAAATTGTTAATTATGTAGCCTCACTTGTTAAATATATATTATATATTTATTTGTGTAAAGCCTTCTAATAGCAGCAATACATATATTATGTCAAATTTTAATAAAAATGTTGGTTTTTAAATTTTTTTTTGTAAATATTCAAAAATTATTATGCAATTATTTTTATATAAAATTAATAATTAAATATTATTAAATAATTTAATAATTTTTAATTATAAATTTCACATAAAAGTTACTACACGCGAATCTCTATTATATTCTCTAACTTTTTGTTATTAACATGAACAAAATCTTAAAAAGTAGAATCTAGATTCGATGCTGACGTGTGTGAAAAGTGATCATAAATTAATTAATGTTAATTAAGCTATAACTAACATAAAGTATAATAATGTTATTTTCCGCGGCAGATTACGGAGCGAAGAAACAAGTTCCAAAATAATCAATCACGTAAGACGCAGAGTCGCAGGCAGAAGAAAACACAAACAAACCCTTTCTCTCATTCTTTTATTTCTCAATTCATTTTCTTTCTCTCTTCTTTTCCAGAGGAACACACGAACATCAAACACGAATCTTGAAAACCTGAAAAGAAAAAAAAGAAACTAATTTAAGAATTAGATCTTTCTTCTATGATTAATTGATGCCACCATTGTCATCGATGCATTTTCATGCATAATCTGAAAAAAATTGGGGGAAGACGAGGATGAAATGGGTGACATTGCTTAAGGACATCAAAGACAGGGTTGGTCTCACTCAACAACCGCCACTTCATTCTTCTTCCTCCGCTTCTTCCCCTACTTTTCGCGATGCCAATGCCTCTTCTTCTTCCTCTTCATCTCCTGCTTCCAGGTTCATTCACCTTTTCTTCTCTCTTCTCATTCACTCATTCCATTTCCTTTCAATTCTCGTCGTTCCTATTTTTCAATGTCAGCGACTGTTTAGCTACTTTTCAGGTTTTCTCTTTCAAATGCTAGTAATATCAAAGTTTTTGCACTGCTTTATTTTTGCAAGTAGGGTTTTTACTCTTTCAGTTATCGAAGCTTAGCTACATCTGCTTTGTGGATTTAGCTCCATTTGTGGATCCGCCTGTAAATTTTGATATTCGAGCATAAGACTTCACCAAATGCTTTAAGTTTAATTTAAATGCGCCAATTATTAACTTAAGAAATCCGTGCATTGCTTGATGCTTACAAAGATGTCAAATTTTATGATCATGTAGTAGTCTAGACAGAGTTTAGATCAGGTCCTGCTTTTTCTTTTTTTTTTTTTTTTGGGCTATAATTTCAATGAGTTCCATGCATTGATTGTGGTGTACCTGTGATCATGATCTTTCAACCTTCAAATCAGGGAAAGGCATGAACTGGAATTGGAATTCAAGAGATCTTGGGATGCATTTCGGTCATCCAGCTCTGAGAAGGTTCTTACTTGTCCTTGTCTAGTTTCTCCGATGGTTTAGTGGATATTTCATCTAGTATTATATGTTACGGTAAATGATGAGTTGCTAATCCTTCCTTGTTTACTTGCAGAAAAAGGAAGCCGCCTTGAATTCTTGTGTAGATATCTTTTGTAGATTAGTAAAGCAGCATTCTAACTTAGCTCATTTACTTACCAGGTAACAAAACATTTTCTTCTTTGCTTCATTGTATTCCTGTATTATACCTGCCTTATTTTATTTGCGGTAGGGTAACTTGTGATGAGTTGCTAGTTACTATGGGTTTGTGTTAGGCACACTACACACATAAAATGTTTAACTGGAAGCTCATATTACTGTTAGTTTTCCCTCTTCTGGTGCATAGTACAGTAATGCTACTTATGCTTTTAGCTGTACATATGTAAGCATTGATGAACGTGAAAAGGCTTATATTTGATCGACATAACTTAAACAATAAGATACTAGACGTGCTTAACTACGAAGTTTGTTATGTTGTTGTTGCTGTTGGAGAAGATGAAGTATTTACATTTGCATTCTTTTATGAGTAAATTTAAATATATAATATTACAAAGATAAATTTGAGTACTTAAGAGTTTATTTGTGGTTTCCTATTTCTTTCTCCAATGATATTGAGAAAAACTTTATGTGATAATATATTTCCTGCCTATATATATATATTTGCAATGCTTTTTGAATCTAAAATTTCTTATAGATTTTCATGATTAGAGTGTGATAACTGATTTTTGATGTTGTTGGTGCACAGGTTAGTTGAAGCCCATATATTCTCTTTTGTTGTTGGAAGAGCATTTGTAACAGATATAGAAAAGCTAAAAGTCAGCAGTAGAAAAAGATCTCTAGATGTTACTCAAGTTTTAAAGTATTTCTCTGAAGCCACAAAGGTTTGACTTAGATGTTGCTTGAAATATTGTGGCCCTTTTCTTTAGTTAATTATTTATTTTAAAAATTCACTATGCTACCCTTATGTGTAGAAGGACATTAGCACTGGAGCAAATTTATTGTCTGCATTGGAAATCCTAGTATCTGGGGTATGCTTCTCAAAATTTTGACAGAAACCATGCATGTTTGTTTTCAATTGATGCTTATTTTGTGCTTTGATGAAATTCTCAGCTTTTGTTAATATTGGTGAAAGGAGATCTTGGGTTGTCATGCTTTAATAATTAATGATTTACTTTAGAAATGGCTATTTAAAAAGCCACAGATTACATTTATTCCCTATTGTGAAGAGTGTCGACTCATTCAGTCAAATGAGGGGAATCAAAAGTTTTGCTCAAAGAAAAAGCAGACAGTATTTAAATTAAAATTTTAGCCATCTTTCAGTGTTCTGGTTATTGTAGAATGTATTTTTCCTTACAAGAACTAAGCAGCAGTGTTAACCTGTATATATATTTTTTTTCAGCCTCTTGACAAGCAATCTTTGCTCGACTCTGGGATATTCTGCTCTCTTGTTCATATTCTCAGCACTTTTTTAGACCCTGATATACCCTTTCAACAATCAAATGCTGAAGGGCCATCAGAATTGCAAAAATGTGATAGTGGCGAGGTTGGGCAAGTTCGCCAGCTTGAGGTTCCTTTCTCTCCCTGCTATGCATACGTTTATGTTTGTTTGTCCGCATGTTCATTGCATTGCATGCCAGATGCTTGAGGCTTGGAAATGGAATATTTTCTTACTCTGTTGGTGACAACCTTAGCTGTGAAGACTTTTGATAAATTATGTGATGAAATTTGATTAAAGATTTTAAGTTCCTATTGCTGTTATCTAATAATCTGTGTCTCTATATATCCTTAGCCCAAACCTTTTTTTGGAAAAGCTTGATTTATTTGTGAATAATAGGGGTCCTCAGGGGGTTATACTTGTGCATGTCATTTTTGCATCAGCAACAACAGCCAGTGTCTTGTACTCTTTTCCATGAAGTGGGTTTTCAAGCTATTTTGTAAATATTTCCCATTCAAACTGTTTTACTTATGCAGGTAGAGGGAAGTGTTGTGCACATCATGAAGGCACTAGCAAGCCATCCATCAGCAGCACAGAATTTGATAGAGGATGACTCACTTCTGTTACTTTTTCAAATGGTGTCCAATGGGTCTTTGATAGTTTTCTCTCGCTACAAGGAAGGACTTCTTCCATTGCATTGTATTCAACTTCATAGACATGCTATGCAGGTGCTCCAAAAATGTTTTATGAATATTGTAGTTTGATCTGGTTTTGTTTGTAGCATATTCATGTTGTTGCTTGTATAATTTTAGATACTTGGTCTTCTTCTGGATAATGACAATGGAAGCACAGCCAAGTACATCCGAGAGCATCATCTGGTATAATTGCTAGCTTTCAATCAACTTTCTTTTGTAAGTAGAAGAGGGTTATCCCACTAGTAACTATGAGCACTGTTTTATTTTTTTGCAATGTTTCCAACTTCCCCCCAGTACTTGCATAAGCCAATTCTAAGGAGAATGATGGGCTCATTTGAAATGGTACATTATTTTATTTTCCCAGAACAGAAGCTTTTGTGCTTTCTGGCTCTTGGCTGGTGTTGGTGTATTTCTGGGATTTGATTACTGCTACATGGGTGCCCTTGTGGCTACTTTCTCTTGAAATCTTAATATGAAAGGAATTGCTTCTATTGATCCATGTGGATGACCCAATTAGAGGACATTGGTGGTGGTGATCCATCCTGCACAAAAAATAGAAACAAAAGGAAATAAAAAGCCAAATATAGTACCAAAAATCCAAAATAAATGATTCATACTTGCCAAGGGAGGCTAGCTTTGGTGTAGAGTCTGAAATATCTTGTCTCACTGATTGTGTTGGCTGATGATGCTATGATGCTCTTTTTGCTCATTAAAATTAGTGTTTGAAGTGTTTAAGAAATATCAATTTTATGCCAAAAGGGGGTTTAAGTACAATATCATTGTTCTAGCATGATACTAATACAATATTGATAATGGCTTATATTGTTGATGATTACTTTATTGATAGTAATATCTTGTCATTTATCTTTCTTCCAAGCAGATAGAAATTCTTTTATTGGCTGTGAAAGAATTTGATCCTCGTAGTGGTGATTCTGCATATACCATGGGCATTGTTGATTTGTTACTTGCATGTGTGGCATTGTCGTATAGACCTGGTAATTTACTGTTCATATTTTTGGTTTTCCATTTTAATATGTTTCACAAAAAAAGACGAAAGGAAAAAAAGAAGAAAAACAAAGAAACAGAATGACTGGGGTTTCCATAGATGTATTAGTAGCAATTATCATGGTCTAAAATCTGGTTTAAGTTGTCAAGGCTTTATGTTTACTTGTTTAGCCACCCCAATATGAATTGCATGTGGCTAGTTCTGATACCTTATATTTTATTTGCAGAGGCTGGTGGTGTCAGACTGCAGGAGGATGTTTATGATGCCCATGGATATCAATTCCTTGTTCAATTTGCACTAACTGTTTCGAACATGACAAATAGTCAACACCTTTATTCTTCTAATTCTAATATGTCTAATGATGAAGATATTCCTTCAGATGGGTTCCAAGGTAGCACAGGAGAAAGTTTCTGTGAACAAGAAAATTCCTCCCTTCAGTCAGTTCAATGCCTTTCACCCACATTATCTAGGTTGCTAGATGTTCTTGTTACGCTAGCTCAAACAGGGCCAAATGAGTCTCCACATTCTTATGGAGGCAAGGGCTTTAAATCTTTTCAAACCAAGGGTAGTAGTCGTAGCAGAAGCAATGCATTATCTTATGATTGGCCTGGAGATGAACTATGGGAGAAGGATGATGGTAAAATTAAGGATCTTGAAGCAGTCCAGACACTACAAGAGATTTTGCTCAAAGCTAATAGCCAGGAACTGCAGGCCGAAGTATTACATAGATTGTTTAAGATTTTTTCAGGCCATATAGAAAACTATAAATTGTGTCAGCAATTGCGAACTGTTCCCCTTTTAATCCTTAATATGGCTGATTTTCCTTCTTCTTTGCAAGAGATAATCTTGAAAATTCTTGAGTATGCTGTGAGTGTTGTAAATTGTGTTCCTGAGCAAGAGTTGCTTTCACTTTGCTGTTTATTTCAGCAACCAATAACATCAGAATTGAAGCAGACAATACTTTCTTTCTTTGTAAAACTCTTGTCCTTTGATCAACAGTATAAGAAAGTTCTGCGTGAAGTTGGTGTATTGGAAGTTCTATTAGATGATTTGAAGCAACATAAGACTTTTGGTCCCCATCAACAGCGTACTAAAACCAATCTGTTCGAAAAGGAAAATAGCTCTAGTAGCCTCCAAAATTCTCTGGACAGTCAGGATGTTATCACTTCACCCAAGTTTAAGGAGTCTGGTGCTGCAAAGTTCCCTATTTTTGAAGCTGAGGCTACAGTGGCTGTTGCCTGGGACTGCATGGTATCTTTATTGAAGAAATCTGAGGCTAATCAAGCTTCATTTCGCTCAGCTAATGGTGTGACTGTTATACTTCCTTTCCTAGTGTCTGATCTACATCGTCCAGGAGTCCTCAGGATATTGTCTTGTCTCATAATTGAAGATATTTCACAGGTTTCCTGGCAATTTTTGTTTTTATTATTATGTCAACATTGGCTTACGTTTTTGTTTCTTGCCAATATTTCTGATTTGAAAATTTGGCTAGGGTTTGACATCAACAATCTTGCTATAAGTGCTATAATCAGATAAGAAAATGAATTGGATGTCTTAGAAGTCTCAGGATGAATCATGCCTACAACATTATTGTACTATTAAATTGTTTTTTTTCTTAATTTGATATAGCTATGATGACTATCTGTTCATAACTTATACACCAGGCTCATCCTGAAGAATTAGGTGAGTTGGTTGAAATTCTAAAAAGTGGAATGGTGACCAGTGCTTCAGGGTCCCAATACCGACTTTCCCTTGATGCAAAATGTGACACTATGGGAGCTTTGTGGCGAATGCTTGGAGTTAATCACTCTGCTCAAAAGGTTTTTGGAGAAGCTTCTGGATTTTCTCTTTTGCTTACCACACTTCATGCCATCCAATGTGAGGGTGTGGAATTGGACCATTCAAAATTGAATGTTTACATTAAGGCACTTGCATATCTGTTGCGTCTTGTAGCTGCTGGTGTATCTGACAATGCTGTAAATAGGATGAAGTTGCATGCTGTTTTATCTTCACAGACTTTCTTAGATCTTCTTTCTGAGTCTGGCTTAATTTGTGTGGAGCATGAGAAACAAGTCATTCAGTTAATGTTGGAACTTGCACTTGAAATACTGATTCCACCATTCTGGACATCTGAGGGTTTCACAAAATCAAATGATATTGACAATGGGTTGTCTCATAATCTACTAATGACTCCATCGGGTCCTATTAATCCTGATAAAGAGCGAG
Organism: Arachis duranensis; assembly: GCF_000817695.3. NCBI lineage: Eukaryota > Viridiplantae > Streptophyta > Magnoliopsida > Fabales > Fabaceae > Arachis > Arachis duranensis. The sequence continues at coordinate 15,112,016 of NC_029777.3, forward strand.
TTTACAATGCCGGTGGTATTAGAGTTTTGATTCGATCATTGTTACTCTTTACTCCCACAATTCAGTTAAAAATGTTAGAGTTAATTGAAAAGCTTGCTCGTGCCAGTCTCTTCAATCAGGAAAACCTTACCTCTATAGGTATGCAAATTTCTTAAACTTTTAGTTTACAATTCTCCATGATTGTATAGTGGTGTTTCTTCCACGTTTTTTTCTGATATCTATAGGTTGTTTGGAAATTTTGCTGGAGACCATTTACCCTTATCTTACACATTCGTCTCCATTTCTTTCTTATGCATTAAAGATAGTGGAAGTACTTGGTTCCTACAGGTAACGTTCATATTCAATTACTGTAATATAAGAGTTGTAATGCTTTTAATGTGCTCCCTTGTTTAAATGTCAATGAGGCATAATTTTTGTTAATTAGGCTATCTGCTTCTGAACTACGTATGCTTGTGCGATATGTTCTGCAAATGAGGCCAAAAAATGCAGGTCCCATAACTGAAACAATGGAGAAATTAATTCTGATGGAAGATATGGCCTCTGAGAATGTTTCTCTAGCACCATTTGTGGAGATGAACATGAACAAAGTTGGGCATGCTGCCATTAAGGTTTCCCTGGGTGAAAGATTATGGCCTCCTGCTGCTGGTTATTCATTTGTTTGTTGGCTCCAGTTTCGGAACCTATTGAAATCACAATCAAAAGACACGGACCTTTCAAAACCAGTCCCTTCAAAGAAGCGATCTGGCTCTAATGGATTGCACGAGCGGCATATGTTAAGGATTTTTTCTGTTTGTGATGCTAACAATGAAAATACAACCTATGCTCAACTTTATCTCCAGGAGGATGGTGTTTTAACTCTTGCAACAAGTAATTCTTGCTTCTTTTCATTTTCTTGTATAGAATTTGAAGAAGGAAGGTGGCATCACCTTGCAGTCATCCATAGCAAGCCAAATGCTCTTGCTGGGCTCTTCCAAGCTAGTGTTGCATGTGTATATCTGAACGGAAAGCTAAAACACACTGAGAAATTAGGATATTCACCATCTCCAGTGGGTAAACCATTGCAAGTCACTATTGGGACTTCAGTTGGTAATGCTAGTGTTAGTAACTTGATGTGGAAATTACGCTCTTGCTATCTTTTTGAGGAAGTGCTTACACCTGGATGTATTTGTTTTATGTACATACTTGGTAGAGGCTATAGGGGTCTCTTTCAGGACACAAATCTTCTGCAGTTTGTACCTAACCAGGCCTGTGGAGGTGGTAGTATGGCCATCTTGGAGTCTTTAGATGCGGATTTGACTTTGGCTACTAATGGGCAGAGACATGATGCTACTAGCAAGCAGGGAGATTTGCAGGCTGATGGGAGTGGAATTGTCTGGGATCTGGATAGACTTGGAAACCTTTCTCTGCAACTCTCAGGAAAGAAACTTATTTTTGCATTTGATGGAACTTCTACAGAATTTATTCGATCATTGGGTAATTTTTCAATGCTCAATCTGGTTGATCCTGTGTCTGCAGCTGCTTCTCCTATTGGAGGTAACTAAAATTAGAAACTGTTGCATATTTCTTTTCTTTTCTTTCTCCTATTTGAGCTGTCTTTTCAATCTTATTTTTATTTTCGTTTTTGAGGTTGCAGGTATTCCACGCTTTGGACGTCTCTATGGAGACATTTATATATGCAAGCAAAAGGTTATTGGGGAGACAATTCGCCCTCTTGGTGGGATGTCACTAGTTCTTGCACTTGTTGAAGCTGCAGAAACTAGAGATATGCTTCATATGGCCCTTACATTGCTTGCCTGTGCACTTCATCAAAACCCACAAAATCTAAAGGACATGCAAACATATAGGGGATACCATTTGCTTGCTCTTTTTCTACATCGTAGGATGTCATTATTTGACATAAAATGTCTAGAGATATTCTTTCAGGTTGCTGCTTGTGAAGCTTCATTCTCTGAACCAAAGAAGTTGGAAAATACTCAGTCGAAAGTGTCTCCTACTGCCTCTCTACAGGAAAACAATCTTGAGGAACATTATTTATCAAAGTTAGACGATAATTCTTCAGTTGGATCTGATGGAGACTTGGATGATTTTTCTGTACAGAAGGATTCATTTAGTCATATTTCAGAGCTGGAAAATGTTGATATTGTTGTTGAAACTTCAAATTGCCTTGTCTTGTCAAATGTAGACATGGTTGAACATGTCTTGTTAGATTGGACATTATGGGTAGCAGCCCCAGTTTCAATCCAGATTTCAATACTGGGATTTATTGAACATTTAGTGTGCATGCACTGGTACAAAAATCATAATCTTACCATTTTGCGACAAATGAACCTCGTTCAGCATTTACTAGTGACTTTACAAAGGGGTGATGTTGAAGTTCCTGTCCTGGAGAAGTTGGTTGAATTGCTTGGGGTGATTTTAGAAGATGGTTTTCTATCTTCTGAACTTGAAAATGTGGTTAGATTTGTCATTATGACATTTGATCCACCTGGTTTGGCTCCACGGCTTCCAATTATGAGAGAGTCAATGGGGAAACATGTAATTGTCAGAAATATGTTGCTAGAAATGCTAATTGATCTACAAGTGACTATAAAATCAGAAGATTTGCTCGAGCAGTGGCATAAGCTTGTTTCTTCTAAGTTAATTACTTATTTTCTTGATGAAGCACTTCATCCCACAAGTATGAGATGGGTTATGACTCTACTTGGTGTCTGCCTTACTTCCTCTCCGACATTTTCACTTAAATTTCGTACCAGCGGAGGTTATCAAGGATTGGCTCGGGTGCTTCGAAGTTTCTATGATTCTCCAGACATCTATTATATTCTCTTCTGTTTGATATTTGGCAAGCCAGTTTATCCTAGGTTACCAGAGGTCCGCATGTTGGACTTTCATGCTCTTATCCCACATGATGGAGATCACGCAGAACTAAAATTCATTGAATTATTGGACTGTGCAATTGCTATGGCAAAATCTACTTTTGATAGAATAAGCATGCAGTCAATGCTTGCTCATCAAACAGGGGATCTTTGCCTTGTAGCTGAGCTTGTGGAAGGAAATGCAGACACGGCTGGTGAGCTTCAGGGGGAAGCTCTGATGCACAAGACATACGCTGCTCGCCTTATTGGTGGAGAGGCATCAGCCCCTGCAGCTGCAACTTCAGTTCTTCGGTTTATGGTTGATCTTGCCAAGATGTGTCGCCCCTTTACTGCTGTTTGTAGACGTGCCGAGTTTCTAGAAAGCAGCATTGACTTATATTTTTCTTGTGCGAGGTTAGTTCCGAGATGAATTTTCCTTTATCTTCTTTTGGGTTTGTTCTATTGTTCTTCAGTTACATCTGTTCAATTTCCTACCTGTGGACTGTAATCATATTCTGATTAACTACTTATTGACTTTTGTAAGTTTGTGTTGCTGGTATCACTGTCCAACTGAAAATAGATTCTTTTATATTGAACCAAATCTTGTATGACTTACAGGGCTGCACATGCTGTTAAAATGGCAAAAGAACTCTCTGCGGTGTCAGAAGAGAAAACAACGAACGAAGGTGATGATACTTGCAATTCACAGAATACATTTTCTAGCTTACCTCTCGAGCAGGATCAGTCTGTTAATACCTCCACTAGAATTGGTAGCATTCCTCTTGTGCAGTTAAGTACTAGTTCCAATGAAATAGCTGCACCAAGAAATTCTATGATTGGTGAGATATCAGGGAATAATGTTACTGCATCTGAGCTGGAGTCAAATAAATCTATTCATGAAGATGTTCAAAGTATTCAGAGCTTTGATGGTGATAATGCTGATCAAGTATCTACTGCCTTCAGTGCGAACAAGTTCAGTTTCCGCAGTGCCAAGTCCAATTTAGAGGTTCTATCTTCAACAGATTGCCAGAGTTATGCATCCTTTTCCATGCCTGATTCTCCTGCTTTATCAGAAAGGTCCAGCTCTAGAATTCTTACACCTTCTTCATCACGAGTTATTGCATTGACATCCTGGCTGGGAAATGCAAGCCATAATGAAACAAAATCTGTTTTATCACCCTCACTTTCTTTTGGATCTTCCACGTCTGTTGGGTATTTTGATCCATCTTCAGAGCCAAAGTCTAGTTCTTATGGTCCATCTGCCACCAATGCTTCATTTGCTATTACCTCAAAGGTGCTTTTGGATATAAATGATGCTGGCTATGGTGGTGGTCCATGTATTGCAGGAGCAACAGCTGTTTTAGATTTTATTGCTGAAGTTCTTTCTGATTTTGTGACAGAGCAGGTGAAAGCATCCCAAGTCATAGAGAACATCTTGGAAAGTGTTCCTTTGAATGTTGATGGTGAATCTATGTTAGTCTTCCAGGGCCTGTGCCTTAGCAGATTTATGAACTTCCTTGAAAGGCAATTGCTGCGTGATGACGAAGAAGATGAAAACAAATTGGATAAGATTCGCTGGTCCTCGAACTTGGATGCTTTGTGCTGGATGATAGTAGATCGTGTATACATGGGTGCTTTTCCTCAGCCTTCAGGGGTGCTAAAAACTCTCGAGTTCTTGCTGTCAATGCTGCAATTGGCAAACAAAGATGGTAGAATTGAAGCTTCTTCTGGGGGAAGGGGACTCTTATCGATTGCTAGAGGAACTAAGCAACTTGAGGCCTATATTCATTCAATTCTTAAGAACACTAATCGAATCATATCATATTGCTTCCTTCCATCGTTCTTAATCTGTATAGGAGAGGATGAACTCGTTTCACACTTGGGTATACCAAATGAAACAAAAAAGAGAATGTCCGCTACTTCTCCTCGAGATGACTTGGGAATTGACATCAGCACATTCTTGCAATTATTGTTTGCTAATAGAAGAATTATATTCTGTCCATGCAATATTGATACAGATTTTAACAGCTGTCTATGTGTGAATTTGATATCTCTTATCGGTGATAAAAGACCGAATGTACAGGATATTGCCGTTGATTTGATCAAGTACCTTTTGGCACATAGGAGGACTGCCTTAGGAGACTTGCTTGTTGTTAAGCCTAGTCTAGGACAGCGCCTTGATGTACTTCATGGAGGTTTTGATAAATTATTGACCACAGGTTCATCAGAATTTTTTGAGTGGTATCACAATGCTAAACAGATTGTAAATAAAGTGTTGGAGCAGTGTGCTGCAAAAATGTGGGTGCAGTATATTGCTGCGTCAGCAAAGTTTCCAGGAGTGAAAATCAAAAGCATGGAAGGTCGTCGTAAAAGGGAAGTAGGGAAAAAATCTCGGGAAGCTTCAAAACTGGATTTAAGACACTGGGAGCAAGTAAAGGAGCGAAGATATGCATTGGATGCAGTTCGTGATGCAATGTCTACTGAATTGAGAATTGTAAGGCAAGACAAGTATGGATGGGTCCTGCATGCTGAAAGTGAGTGGCAGTACCATCTCCATCAACTTGTGCATGAACGAGGGATATTCCAGCTCAGTAAATCCTCATTGGCAGAAGAACCACAGTGGCAGCTTTGTCCTATTGAAGGTCCATACCGAATGCGAAAAAAACTTGAGCGCTACAAACGAAAAATCGATACCATTCAAGATGATCTTGGTGGACAGTTTGAAATCGAGGAAGCAGAACTGTCTAAAGTGCAAATTGAAAATGGCCTCGAGGCGTCTGATTCAGATTCTGAAACTAATTTTCAATTTCTGACTGATGGGGTCAGACAAAATGGTCTGGATAACAAGCTGTTCAATGAACCTTTCTTTAATAAGTTGGATCATGCCGATGACATAGTTTCCGACAGGCATGAGTGGATGGATGACAAAGCTAGCAGTATGAATGAAACTAGCCTCCATTCTGCACTTGACATTAGTGCCAAGGCTAGTGTAGTATCAGTCCCAATAGAAGAAAGAACACCAGCAAGATCTGATATTGGATCAGCAATGCAATCTTCTACCTTGAAAGCTGATGTGGTTGAGATACCAGATGATATATATGATAAAGAACAGCATAATGATGGTGATTACTTAATTAGGCCTTTTCTGGGACCATTTGAGAAAATACGCTATAAATATAACTGTGAACGGGTTATAGGACTTGACAAACATGATGGTATATTCTTGATAGGTGAATTATGTTTGTATGTTATTGAAAATTTCTTTGTTGATGACTCTGGGTGCTTCTGTGAGAAGAAATGTGAAGATGAACTTTCAGTCATTGATCAAGCTTTGGGTGTTAAGAAAGACAATACTGGCAGTTCAGATTTCCAATTGAAATCAAATTTGTCACGGAGCACAACAGCTAAGTCATGTGTTGGACGAAGGGCATGGGCCTACCATGGTGGTGCATGGGGAAAGGAGAAAGTACACAGCAATGTGAGTTTACCTCACCCTTGGCGCATGTGGAAGCTTGATAGTGTTCATGAGATGTTGAAGCGTGATTACCAGCTTCGTCCTGTTGCTATTGAAATATTCAGCATGGATGGATGCAATGATCTCTTGGTTTTTCACAAGAAAGAGAGGGAAGAAGTATTTAAAAACCTAATTTCCATGAATTTGCCTCGGAATAGCATGTAAGATAAATCCTGTAAATATTTTCTTTTAGATTTTAAACTGTTGTCGTCAATTCTTTTTCCCAGTTGATCAAGAAAATGCTGGTGATATTTTTCCTTTTGGAATTATTGCTTATATCTACTATCTATGACCTCTGTGTATGTGTGTGTTCATTTAGCATAATATCAGGTTAGTTTGAAAGATTGAATAATTTACAGAGTATTTTATTCAGATTTCTTGGGCTCATTTGGCATTTGAAGCATTGAAGCCTATTTTACATTGGATGCTATTGAGTAGCCCATGCCTTGCATTGTAAAACTCTTGAGCATATTGCAATTATTTAAATACACATTTTATTTATTTTATCTTTTCGTATACTATAATTCATTTGTTTTTCAAACCATTGTGGAATATGGATGAAGAGATTTCTGTTAGAAAAATAGTAATAAGGATATTGATCAGATTCAAGAACCCAAGAGGAAAGAAAAGAAAATTATAGGTGTGGAGAGCAATGGCTAAGCTCAAATAGAGAAAAGGATTTTAAATAGAGCACACATGCTGTTCGCTGGGTGTGTAAATCAAGGAGAATAGCAGAACACAATTATCCATTCCCAAGAATAAGGACCAAAACTTAAAATAAAAGGGTAGAATTTTGAAAAATTCTTGCAAGTCAGCTTTCAAATGTGAGGACATGAAATGTGCAATATCTCCTGCACTAGTCTTTCTAAAGATGATTTGGTGTTATGCCATACCTTTAAGCTTTGCTTTCATGTATCTACTTAGATGCTTGTATATGTTTATTTATTGTTTTTAAGGAAAAGAAATTATTTGTCTGCATCATGTCAGGTTGGACACGACTATTTCAGGATTGTCAAAACAAGAAAGCAATGAAGGTAGCCGTCTTTTCAAGGCCAAGTCCTTTTCAAAAAGGTGGCAAAGTGGAGAAATAAGCAATTTTCAGTATCTCATGCATCTCAACACCCTGGCAGGACGTGGATATAGTGATCTCACACAGTATCCAGTTTTTCCATGGATCCTTGCTGATTATGAGAGTGAAAATCTAGACTTGTCCAACCCAAAATCATTTCGCAGGCTTGATAAACCAATGGGTTGCCAGACACCTGAAGGTGAAGATGAGTTTAGAAAAAGGTTGGCCCTTACACATGCTCTTATAATTTTCTTGTGTTGAAATTTCTTGTTCATTGTGTATAAAATTACCTTAGGAATAATTTGCTAGCTGTTTCACCGAGTTCCAAAAGCATGCTAGCAAATATCTATGAACATAAACAGAATTAAATTGAGATCATCCTGCAATTACATATATAAGACATACAAATTGTAAAGCTTTTACATTTTCAAGAAACTTATTTGTGTAGCAACCCAAATTAAAAGGCATTCTCACATTAATGTGCTCATTCTATATTAGATACGAGAGCTGGGATGATCCAGAGATACCCAAGTTTCACTATGGATCTCATTATTCTAGTGCTGGAATTGTCCTATTCTATCTTATTCGCCTGCCCCCATTCAGTGTAGAGAATCAAAAGCTTCAGGGGGGGCAGTTTGACCATGCTGATCGTCTTTTCAATAGTGTAAGGGATACTTGGTTAAGTGCTGCTGGAAAGGGAAACACATCTGATGTGAAGGAATTGATTCCAGAATTTTTCTACATGCCAGAGTTTTTGGAGAACCGGTTCAATCTCGATTTAGGAGAAAAACAATCTGGCGAGAAGGTTATCCAAGCCAAATCATAACAAGTATTTTATAAGAGTATGAGCGCCAAAGTGCTGATGTTTTGACTAGTGAATTTAATCATGATAGTTTTCTTTCAGGTTGGGGACATTATCTTGCCTCCATGGGCCAAAGGCAGTGCTAGAGAGTTCATTGTGAAGCATCGGGAAGCTCTTGAATCTGATTACGTCTCAGAAAATTTGCATGTTGCATTGTTATTTATTTTATTTTGTTTTTGTTGTTGTTGAAGTTATATTGTTGCCATTTAGTTCTCATTCTGACACACTTGCTCTAATCCCCTATTTATATGGAATGAAGGATCTAATCTGATTAGTCCTCGGATATGGATCTGATGGATTTCCATGACAAAGATGTTTTTACGCTTTATTAAAAACATTTATGCTTTATGATAGTCTGATCTAGACATTATTTACACTTGCACTTTGTTTGGTCCTTTTAGCCATTCTTATGTAAGCGGAGAAAGTTTTGTTGTCATTATTATAACACAATCCCATGTTCTGCCTAATTTTAAGTCACTCTTTTATCCACTGTACCTTTTTGTCTTAATGTGCACTATTAGCATTTTGGTTGCATCGGTGTTTTGCATGCAAGTGTGCAGCCATATGCCTTGATTTGTGATTTTAACGTTTTGTAGTCATTTCTAACCTGTTATTTATTTATTTGTTGATTAAATTCTTTGCTAAAAGATGTGGAAATTTTTGTGCTGTTTAAATAAAGATGACCAAAGTGAAACATGGAAATGGCCTGGTGACTGAGAGTCAATTTTCAATGTTTTTATTTCCCCTCCATGTTATGTTTCTGGAATATTTCTATTGTATTCTTTAATCCTAATATCTAAGTTGTTTCCCTGTTCGTTTAATAGGCTGCGGAGGCATCTGTGAATGTGTTTTATTATTATACGTATGAAGGAAGTGTGGACATCGACTCTGTAAAAGATCCTGCATTGAAAGCTTCAATTTTAGCGCAAATTAATCACTTCGGGCAGACACCAAAGCAACTATTTATCAAGCCCCATGTTAAAAGGCGAACTGACAGAAAGCTTCCTCCTCATCCCCTTAAACATTCCACTTATCTTGTTTCACAGGAGATACGCAAAAGTTCATCTCCTATCACTCAAATTGTTATTCAAAATGATAAAGTTATGGTAGCAAGAACTAATAGTTTGCTTAAACCAATGACATATACGACATATATTGCTTGGGGTTTCCCTGATCGTAGCTTGAGATTCATGAGCTATGATCAAGACAGGCTTCTTTCGACACACGAAAATTTACATGGGGGTAATCAGATTCAGTGTGCAGCTGTAAGCCATGATGGCAAGATTCTTGTTACCGGGGCAGATGATGGCCTGCTTAACGTTTGGAGAATGAGTGCCTTTGGGCCACGTGCCCTGCGGCACTTGATATTGGAGAGGCCACTTTTTGCTCACACAGCCAGAATCACATGCATTCAAGTTAGCCAGCCTTTCATGCTTATTGCGAGTGGATCGGATGACTGCACTGTTATTATATGGGATCTCAGCTCTCTGTCCTTTGTTCGGCAGCTCCCAGAATTCCCTGCAGCAGTTTCTGCAATTTTTCTCAATGACTTGACAGGAGAAATTGTTACTGCTGCTGGTGTTCTTCTAGCAGTATGGAGCATCAACGGGGATTGTCTGGCAATGATTAACGCGTCGCAACTGCCATCTGATTCTATTCTCTCTGTGAATTGCAGTATGTTCTCTGATTGGTTGGACAAGGGGTGGTACGCAACAGGCCATCAGAGTGGAGCTGTCAAGGTGTGGCAAATGATTCACCGCTCTGTCCCTTATAACCCTGATAAATCTTCTGATGATGATGGGATTGGATTGTCCATTTTAGGTGCAGAACCAGAATACAGGTTGGTCTTACGCAAAGTTCTTAAGTCTCATAACCATCCTGTTACTTCCCTTCTCCTCTCTGGTGACCTGAAACAGTTGTTGAGTGGGGATTCTGGCGGGCATTTACTTTCCTGGGCGTTGTCCAATGAGAGTATGCGAGGTTTGTTGAATCAGGGGTGAAACTGGTTATAAACTTGCCAACTCTGGTTTTAAGCCAGCTATTATTGTTGAATGATAACCTTGGGTTTAGCGTCTCTTGATTGCAAAACAAAAATGCTAAATTGGGATTGTAGTTTGATGAACATGGTTTACAAAGAGAAGAAACGATCCCAAGGACTGAATCTGCATGCATGAGGTTGTGGTGAAGCACGTGTCTAGAAAAAATTGCAGGATGCTTTGTGAAGAAGGGAAAAGAGAATATTGAATCAACATGTAGATATTGGAACATCGCAGGGGATGAGTTGATTGTTAGAGAAGTATGTTGTATTTATATTTCCAATAGTAAAGATGATACTTGTGATATTTCATGCAGCTGTTTGTAATTTATTCATGAAATATCATGGTCATTGACTATCATCTTTACTCTTGGGTAACGATGAACTTCGATGTAAATATGAGGCAAGCCTTAAAGCATGTTGACTAATTTGTATAGTGAAAGATATGCTCTGAAATAGAATGAGGTCTACAGGGAGAAATTGAAATATCTTGCTCTCGATCATTCATTATTTTTTACATTATAATAAGTGATGAACTCAACTCATGATCTTTGGTCTACAACACACTAGTTGCGGGAAACAATGATTCACAAAGGTAAGGTGATAAATGCTTTAAAAATTAAAATATTATCTGCACATAAAAAATTAATTAATATATATTTATGTATAAATATGTGTTACTTAATTTATTTTTAATATATATTTTATTTTTGAACATATTTTATACAAATAATTGATTTAATGATTGATTTTTTTATGTACACTCAACATGGGTTATTAAAAAGAAAATGTGTCATGCAGCGTGTTATGTTGGAGATATTTGTATTTCACCATCACCTTTACAAGAAAATTAGAGATGTAGGCCTGATAAGATATCACATGGTGCTTCTTTTTTTTAAAAAAGAAAAAGTATATTGCATAATTAATAATAAATCATATTTTTAAATATTATAGTAATTAGTTTTGATTTAAATAATTCAATCAATATTTATCTTGTTAAATAAGTTATCTAATATCTGATTGGATCGATTATTGGTATAACTATTTTCTAAGTGTACAATGAATATTATACAGACAAACAAATTTATTTAGAAAAATATTATTTATATTACTTTTTAATATAATTTAGCTATCTTGTATTTTTAGAGTATATTTTAAGAATATGATAACAGAATTTTTTTAACGTTTTTTATGTGTTTAATGTATTTGAAATGTAAAGAAGTTATCTTTTCAATAACTTTTAGTAAATTTTTTTGGTATTTTTACAATATGTTTTTTTAAAATATATGTTAGTAAAATTCTTTAATTTATCTTAAAGTAAAATTTATTTTAATACACTATCATTATAAAATAATTTTACATTTATATCTAATTATGTAAGTAAAAACAACTGAATTAATGTACATATAGATAGATCTGAAGCTATTTGTGTAACAACTGCAAAAAGCTCATCACTGATCAAGAATGAAGAAGCACAAAATTATTATTAAATTAAATTAAATGGATTCAAATTGGGACGCCGCAGGCATGAATCCAAGTGGCCATAAACTAATGAATTGGATTGTCCATATCTTACAGGCCTATGAAGCAGACTTCTCAGCCTATATCACCTTTAATTTCTCTAAAACTTAACCATCCTTACAACGCATGCAAGCAAAAAATGACATACATGTATACACTCTTACATGTACGTGATTACTTGTATATTATTGATTGATAATGAATGAGTAGTGTCAAGTGTGGATAGCATTGAATTGAATTGACGCTAAAGACACAGGACAGTACCTATTCACAAAACAAATATTTTAAAATGCATAGAAATTCTAAACACAAGCGCCCCCCACCCCCCTCTCTCCCTGTCTTTATTCCTTTTCAGTTATTCCGGAACTCAATAATTGTAGGTCCTGTGACCTTCTATTCCGAAATAGAATTTTTGGGAACAAACGATTTTTCAACGTAATAATAATCATATTATTTTCATTATTACTCTTTTAGTACAAAATAAAATGAATTTGATGAAAATTTTATACAAGAGATAAAGTAATGTTTGAGATTTTTTATTATTTCTCAAAATTTAACCACGAGATCTAAGGTTAAGCTAAGGTTATATAAGTTTTTCTTCACTGTTGAAATTCTATAATAAAATTTAATTTTGATGCACTGACATTGTAAAGTATTTTATATTGTGTAATTACATATATTTTTTTGGATGATTATTTACGCATCGATATAAAAAGTAGTTATTTTTATTGATATAGTATTGCGTAATTGAATGTATGTATAAAATTATTTTATTCTGTGAGTGTCGAAATTAAATTCTTTATAATAAAATAAAAAATATTTTGATAAATAAAGGGGATACAGAAACCCTAAGATGGAAAGGATCCCCGGGTCCCGGAGTAGCTACTTTATCTGTATAAGTATAAACATGTTGTTCAGAAATTATTTATAGTAGAGATAGGGATAGCCATATATAGGTGGGTTAGGGTTAAGAGACAAGTGGTCATTATTATTATTATGTATCCTTTTTAGAGGTTTGCTAAGACTAATAAGAGCATTTCAAGTTTTGAATTTCTCTTCTCATCATCTTGCTTTGTATATATTACTCATCACCACTCTATTCTTTTTCTCTGCATACATACAAATTAAAGAACGAAGAAGCGATGTCCACAAAGGAAGAAGTGAAGCTGTCAGCATGATCTACCTTGCTTAATTAATTAATTGCTTTAATTTGTTTAGCTAATATAATTAATTAAGTGGTAATTAATAAGCCACTAGATCA
>NC_029777.3:15125166-15127087 GCF_000817695.3 Arachis duranensis
CATTCCTATTCGATCTTTCAGGTTTTTAATTACTTCCTTCTCTCTTAACTATCTTCTTTTGCTTAATTTAATTTGCTTATTAGGGTTCCTAGCTACCGAGGATGGAAAATCAGAAACTCACCATAGTAATTCAACTTATTAATTATTCCTAACACATGTTCGTACTTTCGATGCTGCTTCGTTCTTCCTTCTCTATCGAACAACATATATATATAGCATCAACAGTAATATGAAGCAGTAATTAAATTAAAATAAAGCTCTCTATCTTCAGGATTGAATGCTTCATTTTGTTCTTTAAAATACTAGTGCTACTGTTACTTTATCATATATATCTGTCTTCTTTTCATTATTAAAAATATGATAATGCTAAAAAAATACAAAAAATAAGTTAAAATTAATAAATATTAAATAAGATAAATTTTAATTCTTTTAACTATTTTTTTGTGTTATTAAATATTTCGTAAAAATATTTGTTATCAAGATAGTGTGTAATAAGATGATATATATTCTTTCAAGTGTGTATTTTTCAATGTAATTAATTTAACAAATATGTTACGTGTAGTCATATGCATAAAAACTTAGCTATTAAATCAGTTAGAGTTATATTACGTGCACACTAAAATCAGCTACTAAAATCAGCCGGCCACCAATATAAAATATATATTAAAAATAAATTAAACTATACATGTATTTATATATAAATACATTGATAACTAATTTTAGTAACTGATTTTAATGTATAAATAGTATTTTTCAATCAGTTATATATATATAATATTTAGTAGTAAATCTTTAGTGTATAATATTAAATATAATAAATATATAAACATAAATACTATATACATAAAATTAGATATTAAATTAAATAAAATAACTTTAAATTATTATTTCTTTAATATTATTATTATTTTCCAAACATTGATATATTATTGGTAAAGCAGCGAGCAAAAGGAGTGTTAAACAGAAAGCATGGATCAATCCACTACTGAATTTCCTCAATAATATAATCCACATAACTCACTTAGAAAATCTTCAAAACAATTGACGTGCTACTGTTGTGAGGATAATAATAATAATAATTTATTAACCATCCAGTGTCCTAATAATGATATTATTAAGATTTAATAATATAGATTATTGTAGATTTCACCATCTAGTGCTTTACTTTTAGGGTTGCAAGTTATTATTACCCAAAGCACCGTAAAATGAAGTAGCAAAAGTTTCTTCCGAAAAGATGCCCCTTCATTCGTTGAATCAAATCATTTTTAAGATGTATGTATAGCACCAACAACATTTTTTAAAACAATAATGCTAGAGACCAAAAGCATATAAGCTAAAAATCAGTTAAAATGTGTCTGAGTTCCGTGAAAAATTGGATTTTGGTTTGTGCTTGGTGATCCTAAGAGCAGTTTTTAAACATATTATTCAAAAAATGATTTTAACGGTTTTGTTTATTTTTTGGTTGGTCACCTCTTGGTTTCATATACTTTTTCTTTTTCATAACGACCAATGGATTCATCCTCTTTAACAAGTAAGACACATAATATAATAATTTACTTGTTGATAACAATTATTAATTTTTATTGAAACATTTGAAAATGATTGTTTTTCTCAAGTTCCAATCAAAGATTTTACAATTTAACTAAAGTTTAAGTTTTTGGTAAATGATTTTATGGTATGATAATAAAATATTTATGACTAAAAATTAAAGATCTAGAGTTAGATTAGAAACATATTAGTAATATGAACAATATAGTCTCTTAAGAGTTAAAACATTCTTATTTTTAAATAATCACAACTCACCTCAATCATTTGTACGTGTTTTCCCCAAATTGAACTTTTGGTGGTTCACATTTATTTTATTAGGCATGGGGAATTAATTACTATATATATTATATCTTATTCAATTCTTTCTTCAAAA
>NC_029777.3:15127124-15180021 GCF_000817695.3 Arachis duranensis
AAAAAAGTTAGGTCCATTTCCGTGAGGCTTCGTTATAACATGTATATTGTGTTTTCTATATACAACTTTATGTAGCGCCCAATGAGAATAAAAAGAAACAAAAATGATTATGCATACATGTCTATGTCATCATTTAAAAATAAATGGAACTTGAGTAGTGACTGGATATCGATGACTTAAACTAAATAAAATTCTCTTTTAAAAACTAAAAGAAATAGTATTTCTTTTTTTCTTTTTTTTTCATTATTATTTTTTCAGAAGTTAGCAACAAATTTGCTCATTCAGTTGCTGAATCTAGTGATTAGGTGAAGCCGTTGAATTTAAAATTACTTCACAAAATTTCTTTCTATGAACTAAAAAAAAATGAAAAACACTTTTAGAGTATGTTTGGTTGGGAGTAAAAATGAATTGAAATTTTTTCTTGATGCATGATCATTCATTTTATTTTAAAAAAATTATTATCAATTTAAGTTTTTGAAAAAAAGTGATTTTATAATATATTAACAAAATTTGTATGATTGAAGATCTAAAGTTCGATCTTTATTTTTCTCAAAAAAGAGAAAAAATAGCATAAGCTAAAAAAAAGAGATTCATGAAAAAATTTAAGTAAATTAAAAAAAACTGTTTAAAGAAATGCATTAAAAATATAACTATATATATATATATTTATCAACTTAAATTTTTAAAATAATTAGTGTTTATATATTGGCTCACAATTTAACCTGATCCAAAATAAATAAAATCCAATTAATAGGTATAGCCGGATCGATGCCTACCAAATTTCATAGAGGTCCATACAGTGACATGAATTTGGTCCTACTTATCTAAATAAGTAATCAACTGCTATCTCTTTTATAGGAGATCTTAGCAACTTCTCTAATAAAAGAGAACAGTTATCCACTACTAAGGGTGGAATTACTTTAAAAGGTTGTTCTACTATAAATATACTAATACTTTTAAGTTTATTTCGAACTCAGTTTACTAAAAATCTATTTAAAACTCTTGCTAACTTGCGGTATCACCCCACCGCCTCACGAGAAACTCGGATATCTCAGCACTATAGCAAAAGTTGAACGCGCTGTCCAAAAAGAGTCATCTTAACACTAACAAAAGTCGAACACTGCCTAAAAAGAATCTGAACCTTACGTTTAAACCCAAATCCATCTATTTTAGATAACTCTCAAAACAACTAGTATAATGATATTTCATCTTTTATCAAAAATAAAATAAAATAAAAATATTGAATAGTATAGCATTGTTACCCTAATGAAGGCAACAGTTTGGGAACTTTTTCCACGGAATATAGTGTTTTCCACTTTGTGTGATACCGTTAATTGAGATGACTCTGCGTGTGCATCTATTGGTTCCATTTTGCCAACAGACCAAAGAGATGGAAACAACACAAAAGAAACAGAATGTCAAAATCATATAACAAACTTTATCACAACAACAATAATATTACCAAGTTTGGTTTCCTTTCACCTTCCTTTTCTTTTCTTATTTCTATATACCTCTTCGTTTTCTGGATCAGACATGTTTATACCCCTTATGCTTTTCTTTTAATAATTCGAAGCAATAGACACTAGTCATGTATTTTTTGTTATGGAAAAGTATGAGGAGTCAATGGAATATTTATACAATGTGTACAATGAAAATTTATGTAGTATTAGAGATATAATTATTAGTGCTATCTTTTTCCATCAGCTAAAGTTTTTGGGATGAGCGGTATCATGACATGGTATTAAGTGTATACATTGTACAAATAGTCCATTGTCTCCTAATAGGATCCTTTTGTTATACCAAGAATAAGGATTTCATATAACTCGTTTAAAACAAAAAAAAAAGATGCACGCATTTAATACATATATAATTTAATTTTTAGTTTTAAAAAAATGTGACCGAAATTATTTGTAACATATTTATTAAATGTTTATATATAATTAAAAATATAATAATATTAGAGAGATAAAAATAAATAAGAAATTATTTTAACGAATACTAAATAAAACAAATTATAATTAGTTTTCGCTCATTTTTATTGGGTACCAAATATTTTCATTAGATACAAAAACTACCAATTGATCTCAAAACAAAGATAATAAGACATTCTCAGGGAAATTATACTTATAAAAAAAAATAAAAAACACAAAGATAATGTAATTAACCCCTAATTAATAATGAAATTAACAATGGTAGAGATAAAGAAGGAAAGGAACTCACATGACTTTGGTTGATTTTTATTATTGTTTTTGGCCTTCCCAACATGAGTATTATATGGTTGGATTAATAATTTGTTTTGTGTTGAATTGATAGGAAGCCATGCAGTATACAATGGTCCCCCATAAGCTTAGTGGTTGTTACTTTCACTTTGGTTGATGTATACTCTAAGAGAGTCACTTAGAACTACTCAAACCCTTTTCATGAATCGGTGGAGAGCATCATAATATTATTCAAATTGTCTTACTTTGGACCACTGCCATATGTCCTCTTCGGATACCACTCTAATTAATTATTTCCTTCATTAATAATATTTGTCAATTACTCTCTAATCAGCTTTTTGGTTCCAATTTAATTATAAAGAGACATGCTTTTAGTTTAACCCTTTGAGTTCACATCTCACTCTATTTATATCCCTTTGCTCTACAACTCTTGACCTCGCATGCCTAATCATAATTCATCCAAATACCACTCTCTCTCTCTCTTTCTTTCTTTCTCTTCCTACCTTCCTCTCTTTCATACATAACATGTTCTTGGCCAATATTTATAATTTATATCGTATGTCACTATATAATTCATCGTGCACCAATAACAGTTGAAGCTGCCAGCATGATCTAAATTTTCCTTGTGTTAAGTCAAGGAAAGATCGGATCATGTGACAGCTTCACCTGTATATGGGATCACGAAAGAAATGTATGTGTATGATGATTTTCTGGTTTACTTTCATAATAGCAGTGTGCCGCTTCTGCATCTGATTTACATACATGTACA
The DNA here is from genome assembly GCF_000817695.3 of Arachis duranensis. Lineage (NCBI taxonomy): Eukaryota > Viridiplantae > Streptophyta > Magnoliopsida > Fabales > Fabaceae > Arachis > Arachis duranensis. Next base: position 15,130,113 of record NC_029777.3, read on the forward strand.
TCAGAAAATGTCTCACTTTCCTTCTCATGTATATATATATATATATGCTCATTTGCAAATCTATGTTAATTAAAAGAAAAAACCGGCTTTTTTTTTTCAAAGAATATCAAGTAGTATATATATTTTCGAAAATAAAATATCTATTCTCTAGTAATAATATTAGAAAAATAAAAAATTTAAAATTTATTTTATTTAATATTTAATAATTAATAAATATTAAATAAAATAAATTTTGACTATTTTTTATTAATTTTTTTTGTTATTAAATATTTCGACTCTGTAGTTTAGTTTTATGTGGAGTATATAGAGTCAAATCAACAATTGTCATTTTCTTCTTTGCTCATTATTAATATCTTATCTACTGGGACACATGCATTGCTTGAGGGGAAATAAATTAAATTAACTCGATAATTAGTGATTCATTATCCAATAATAAATAATTTATGTAGAGAGTGCAACAACATAACATATAGATCTCTGGATTATTATGCTTTATTGGGTGTGTAATTATATATGTATGTTGGGGAATCTTATTGATAACATAGAGTATAAGATATCACTGTTAGGGTTTTGAATGACAGAATCTCTTCCAAATTTGGTTGGTGCTTTTGAGATATCTCTCATCTTGAATTAATCCACGCCTTAATTAAGGACCTCTCTTTATATTCCATTTAATTAGAGCAGTCATCACAACATTTCTCATTGTTTTGTTATAATAATATAATATAATATAATATTAAGTATTGGGTTTGATGAATAGAAATAATAAATTAATCTTCAGCATGCATAAAGGAACATAAAGTGAAACAAAAAACATATGACACTTACTCTAACATGTTGGATCAAGTTTATACAAAGAGTTTCCGAAAAGCAATAATAGAAGACAACTACTTATAATATCAAAAAAAAAAGAAAAAAGAAAAAAGAAAGAAGACAACTACTTATATTCATATATTAACACATGATATCTCTGAAATACATCGAGTTTATTCACTAAAATATTAGGACTTAATTAACGGTATATAGTCTAGGTGTTTCAAATAAAATTAAATTAATTGAGATTAATTAATTAATTAAACAATATTCAAATAGGAATCGATCTAGTGGCCGATCAAGAATTTGGATATTGTTCATAAAAATTCTAAATTTAAAGTTTGTTATTATTATTATTAGTGCATTAAAGAGGGAAAAAAAGTGTCACAATAATTATTTAAGAGGGATGGTGACTAGCTCTCTTTTTAAAGAATATTTTTTAATCTCGAATGAGGGAATAATGGACGACTTATTTTGTCACGACTCAAAATGAGTTATGACTGGCGCTAAAAAAAAGAGTTATTTAGCAAGTCTAACAGATTCGAATATAAGATAAATAAAAATGTTACAAATAATTTTTGATAAAGTTTTATATTATTTAAGAATATTAATTTTATTCGAATATATACTTTGAAATATTAAAGTATTTGTTGGCACTCACTTTGAAATTATAAAATGTTTTTATGATTGAGAAAATATGATTTGAAAAGATTTCTGATAAGAAAGTATTATCTGATTGATTTAATTTGACACTGTATATATTTGAAAGATCAAATATTGGTTGTATTTGAAATTATATGTTTTGAATTGGTTTGGGAGGCTCGTATTAGAAAACCGTAGTTAACGGCGGTTATGACGTTAATCTAGATGCATCTGGCTCAGACCTCAGCTAGCAGGAGCGTTGCTAGCCTAACGTGTAGGCCACACGTTAGATCTGTTATTGCATACGGACACACTAGAGGAAAGGGCTACCCTTAGAGGTGGAACCGTCCAAGTGTGGACTATTTGATTTGATTTCTGTATGAGAACTCCCTTATTGATTCACTTATTCATATAAATTATTATTTTCTAACTAAAATTATTTTCATAATAATGTTTAGATGATCTCATGTGAATTATAAATGTAATGTCTAGTCACTGAGTTACAAAACTCATCCCTTTTTCAAAAAAATATTTTTCAAAAATAAGTATTTGATTATGTGAGTCTTTCGATTCAAGAGTAATGATCTGCAACGGGTTCTATTCCTTGTTGAGTTCTTAGACGTCTTCTGCTCCATATGTCACAGGTATGATTCATTTATATTTATTTTATTTTTGTTCAATTATGTAATTATTCATTCTAGAAAGTGTAAATTTATCAAAAATTATTTGTAACATTTTTATTTATCTTATATTCGAATCTATTAGGTCTGCTAGGGAACTTTTTTTCTTGAACACCAGTCGTGACTCATTTTAAATTGTGACATATTTAAATGTCAAAAGAGAAAAAACTACTATATATAATTTATTTGTTTAGCTATAGTACTTATGTGTATAAAGAAAAATAATTATAAAATTATTTATTATATATTTGTGTATAAATATATTTTATTATATATATTTTTAATGTATATTTTGTATCAATAGTAGTTGATTTAATAACTGAATTTTAAGTATGTTCGTAACATATATAATTTATAATTCTTAGTTTTTGTTTGTAGTTTACTTCTATGTAACTTAGTATGTTGGTCCCTTTATTTTGTCAGGGTATATTTCTATTCATTTATTTATTTACAAAAAGAAAGTTAAGAGTTAAGGCCATATTGCCTTTTGTACACTTGAAATTAAATGAAGTCCTATAATATTATATTATATTCTATCTTAAGAGGTAAGGCTCAAAATTAGCATTTGATAGGTAGTGTCCTATTGACTATTGTGGCCATAATTATTAAACAAGATGTAAAAATTGATATACTTTTTGTTTATTTCTTTTTATATTTGTGTGTATGTGTTTTATCTGGCTCCTTACAATAGCCAAACACATCCTTATATGGTAGAGGACACAATGAAGTCGTGGAGAGTTTGAAGTAGCTTCAAGTAAGATGGAAATTCATCTGCTAGTTAAGAATAGTTAAATGATAATTTTATTTTTTAAGTAATTAAGTTTGTACACTTTTTTTTTTACACGTGTAGCTTCAATTTAAAAAGAAAAAAAAAAAGATAAGTGTAATACAATGCACTTGGTCATTTTGTAGATAGATGCCCCAAAATGCAAATAAGTCAGGCTGCTTAATTAAACAACACTTTACGTGTATTTGAATATAAACATCTTTTTAGTTGTTATTTCTTTCTTTCTTCCTTTTTTCTTTTAGAAGAAGATAAGTGTCATTGGCAGATGAGATGTATATCTCATCAAAATTAGTATATCTCATTTTTTTATGACTATTTACATGAAAAAAATTAATATAATTTTTATATAAAAATGAAAGACATGAACTAATATCTTAATGAATAATGATATATAGTTCAAACATAAATATTTACTATGTTAAGTGATTCAGTGAAATTTGTTAAAATATCATATCATAGTGAGTAAAGTTCAACACCGGCTTTCGCACTGTTAATTACTTGAGAGTTGAGCTAATAGAATTTTCAAAAAGATTAAAGAAAAAAAAAAAACCAAAAGGGAATTTCGTGATAATTCCCATCACGTTGAGTTGTTGACTTTTCACGTAGAAAACCATTGAAACTTTCTTTGCCGTCTGCACCTAAGAAACCATATTTTTCTTATTATAACTAAAGCAAATAAATTAAACAAAGTGCCATTAGCTTCACCTAATAGAATGAATGAACGAATCATATCGATGAAGACTCTGCTTCGTTCTTTTCTCGTTGGTCCACGCTGAATACTCCCAAAATCAATTTATATTTCTGCATAACATACAAGCATATGATGAGTGATTAGTGGAGGGACAAAACATTTAAACAAAGCTCTCATCAAATATATTGCCAGAAATATATACAAACCTCATTTATTTACGTGTTGTTAATGTTGGGATTGGTTGTGACATCGCATCACCCTTAACGCGTTTTAGCTGTTGTTTCAATCTCGGTCAATGTGTTTAAATAGTTTAATCTAAAAATGTACCAAATTTTCACGATAATAAATGTAGTACATTTTAATCAAGATATGAGTTTTTGAAGAATAATACAAACATCATCATTGTATAAATTTTAAAAAACTAACTGGTACATGAAGTCATTATTAGCGTTAGATTTGTCATTTCAATCCTAGTTCCCACCCCCTAAATTTAACTTATTTCCAACTTGCCATAAAGTGGGTGGTGTGTGTGCTATGAGAAATCCTAAAATTCCAGGTATTTTGGAAGACTAACTATATAATATTGAGGTACTTTCTATCCACAAAAAGAGAGAATTATTTATGGATAGAAGGAGTATAAGACATATAGAAATTCAAGATCCTCTTATGATTTAAACATAAAGGATATTGAATTTCAATATGTAGTATACCTCAACATGGATTATGGATATATAGTTAGTTTCCAAGATGCTTTGGAATTTAAGATTCCTCATTCTGAAGACTAAAAAGACCGCTTAATCTTGAAACTGAAAAATGGCTTATCTGAAACAGGAATGAACTTTACAAACCAAGCCAGTGGCCATGAAAAAGCTGCAAATAAAACACAATATCCCCATTGAATCCATGTTAGTCTCTCTGTATCAGCAAACTTCCTCAGGAATTCCACCATTGCAATTTGAAGAACAATTGTAATCCCAACAATTCCAAGGAACAAGTGGTTTTTGTGAATGCCTCTGAACACATTTTGTTTCTCCATACTCCTAGAGTTGAACTCGTTGAAAACTTGGCACAGAACAAAAGTATTAAAAATTAGTGTGTTCTTTACCTTCTCATCTACATTGAATATTGCCTTCCCTTTGAATTGGAAAACCAATAAGACTGCAATCTGATACAAAGCTTGAGGTAAAAGGTTTCTCCACATAATGTTAGTGATAAGCGGCTCGGTACGCCCCACCGGCCGTTTCTCCATTAACTCCTTTGTAGGCCGTTCCGTGGCCAGGGCCAGAGCACCTAGAGTATCCATAATGAGATTAACCCATAGAAGTTGAACTGTTGTTAAGGGAACATCACCAGCAGAAACTGCAGCTATAAAATTTATCACAAGTGCTGCAACATTCACTGTTAGTTGAAATTGGATAAATTTCTGTATATTGTTATATACACATCTTCCCCACCTTAAAACCGTTGCAACAGAATTGAAGTTGTCATCCAAGATAACAATGTCAGAACTTTCCTTGGCAACTTCAGTGCCTTGGATTCCCATAGAAAGTCCAATATCAGCTTCTTTTAGCGCAGGCGCATCGTTGGTGCCATCTCCTGTGACTGCAACTACATGGCCTTTCTTTCTTAAGCATTGCACCATCAAATGTTTGTCCAAAGGAGAAGATCTCGCCATCACTCGAATATCATCTACTTTCTCCATTCTCTCTTCCTCCGTGTAGTTCCGAAATTCCTCACCTTCCACCACTTGTCCCTTGGCTACATCATCACTAAGGTCTAGTATTCCACATTCTGTTGCTATTGCCTTTGCCGTGAATAAGTTATCTCCGGTGATCATCTTGATATCAACACCTGCATACTTGCAAGTTTCCACAGCCTTCTTGACTTCCGGCCGGCATGGATCCTTAAGGCCGACGATTCCTAGCAAGGTCAAGCCATCTTCTCTTAGTACCTTATCATCGCTGTAGTCGATTTCAATGTGAGCAAAAGCAATGCATCTTAGGCTACTAGCTGCCATTCCCTGAATTATTTTCTCAATTTCATCCCGTTCTTTTTCACCAAGGGACTTCTCTGTGCCATTACAATCAATGTAGTTAGAACACATTGCAAGTATCATCTCAGCAGCACCTTTCCAATGTACATGTACTGTATTGTCACTCTTCTTCCTTACTGCTACCCCGCTTCGTTTCTTCTCCGAGTTAAACGTTTCAACATGGATGATCTCATGTTTCTGCTTTAGTCCATCCATGTCCATGCTTAAATCTGACACAGCCCACAAGAGAATAGCTTTCTCTGTAGGGCTACCAGAGATTTCAGGCCCGGATTCCGGCAAAGGCTTATATACACTGCCAGTTGTATTGAGGCCTATTCCCTGGTGGAACAATTCCACAACTCTCTTGGCCATTGCATTGGAATAATTCTCAATGATGTTTTCAAGGCCTAACCAGAACTTGTTCACTCTCATCTCATTGAGAGTCAGAGTCCCAGTTTTATCAGTGCATATAACCGTTGCCGACCCCATAGTTTCGCAAGCAGAGAGTTTCCTCACCATAGCCTGATCTGCCATCATTCTCTTCATGGAATAAGCCAAGGTGAGAGTGACAGCCAATGGCAATCCTTCAGGGATCGCCACGACCACAATGGTGACTGCAACCGCAATTATCTTCACAACAGCATTGAACACATCACTCAAATCAGTACTACCTTTCTTGAACTCTGTATAACCGTCTTCACTGCTGGTGTTTCCAGTAAAATAACGAATAAGCATTACCACAAACACAAGGAGTGCAACCGAGAGGCCTACTTTTCCTATCGATGTAGTCAAGCTATCGAGACGCGCCTGCAACGGCGTCCTCTCCTCCGTGTCACCTCTTGATACCGTGCTCATCAACTGTCCCCACGCCGTGTTAGTTCCGACGGACGTCACCATCATTGTTGCATAACCGTCGACCACTTTGGCGCCGGACAACAAGAAAGGACTATTTAACGGCTCAATTTCGACATGATCACTCTCCCCTGTCATGCTTGATTCATCAACATGAAGAGCATGACCAGATATGAACAATCCATCAGCGGGAACTTGATCCCCAATCTTGAGTGAAACGATATCTCCCACAAGAACGTCGAAAATCGAAATCTGTTGCGGCCTTCCATTCCTCACAACATCAACCTTGATGTCACTGCTAATCTTGGACAGCTTGTGAAACTGCCTCTCCTGCCTCAAGTTGCTGACTGAGCTTACAACAACCACCAACAACACCGCCACGAATATGCTTCCACCTTCATACCAACCTTCCCCTGCACCGTGCTGTTTGATTCCAAAGCCGAGTGAAAGGCCGGCGCAAACAAGAAGGATGATTATTGTGGTGTCATTGAAGGCTTCAAGAACAAAGTGGAGGAGTCCTTTTGGCGGCGGACGAGGGTAAGTGTTGGAGCCAAAGATATCGCGACGCTTGGCAATTTCTTCTTCTTTGTCGTCAATTCCCTTCGATGGAACAGTTCCAATGACATAAGCTACAGCCTCCACGCCTCCAAAGGAAGCAAGAGAGTCCAAGCTTTTGTCCTTAACCATGTTAACAAGCTTGGATTTATCAGCATCATGAGGAACAGCCAGGAAGGAATTGTTGCAGTGAACTAGAGGCTCTATTATATCATCACGAAGAAGGAATTGATTGTGATTTCTTTTGGAGACGATCTCTTTCGCAAGGGACACAAAGACTCTTCCAGAATAGATTTTGGTATAAGCGAAACGCCAGCGTTGTTTTGGTGAGGTTAATGGGGGAGAAGTGAGTCTGGTAAAGGTGTTGGCGATGTCAACGATGAGTGGAGTAGCATTTAGATTATGGCTGCTGGAGCTCGACATGGTTATAGTTATGGTTATGGTTACGGTTATCGAATGTGACAGCAGAATTAGAAATAAAAAAAGGATAAAAAGTTATAACTAACACTGCTATGAAAGAATTTCATTCTGAACATGAGATGTATAAGGTCTTAAATAGGGATCTGGGCGTAGATATGCTCGATAGTGTGTTAATTTCCATGTAAACTTCGCGGAAAAACTTGGAAAACTTCAGTGTCAACTTCTGTTTATTACTTTATTATGTCCAAATTATTGGGCTACTTATTATTCTATTTGTTTTTTTTTTTAATTATTGCATCTTTGCTGGATTAAAAATAATTCCAGAGGAGTATTAAGTCTTATGTTTATTCACCCAAGTAATAGGGAGTCCTACCGAACATCTTAGGACTTTGGAATTGAAAAAAAAAAAAAAGAAAGAATGCCAGCTAGGCAACTACACCAGAGTCCAGAGACGTGGGAAAAGGAAAGCTACAGTGTGAAAGTTCTTGTCAAGGGGATCCTCCTAACTTGTATAATATAATTACATCGTATTCGCAAAAGCCTAGGTGGTACGATGGTTTTGATCCAAATGTTCCATTTTGATCCTTTAGAATGTAATTAAAGTTTCTCAGATTCTCAGAATGATAGCATGAGTCCTGGTTGAGTCAGGATATGCGTGTAGAATTTTTCATTCATACAGATGATAATGACAAAGTTGAGGCGACAAAAATTGCCAACCCTCAAATATTTTATACACTTTTGTTCTTAAATTACAAGAGAAAATAAAAAACTAAATTAATGTTTGTTTTTGGTAAATAACCCTCAGATACGTATATCTCAAAAATCAGTCACCATCATGTATTTGTTTATTAATACATATGCAGATATGCTGTTGCTTACTGTATGGAGTATGGACCATGATGCAAAGTAAATGACTTAATCAAATTTTGCGGCTAGTTTCAGACCGGCTACATGGGATACTTCATTAAAACAAATAAGGACAGAATCCAAAATCAACTTAGCCTGGCCAGGGTCAACTAAAACAACAACAAAATTTCCATCAAGAAAAGCACCATGCTTACATGCGGGTATATGTTTAATTTCAATCGGGCAAAACACCTCAATAAACTAAAATATTATCTGAATGTCCTAAATTCGATTTAATGAACACATAGTAATGGTTAAAATGGTAATAAATCGAATGTATTAGTTTCGATTTATATCTTTACTTTGTCTCACATAATTCGAATCTAATAGATTCGATTTGTGTAGAGTTTGGCTATAAAATTTTTGTTTTGAAAAATAATTTATTAAATTAATTTTTAGAAGATAATTTTTAAATAAACAGAAATAAAAATATATTATACCCATTTTATTATAGACTTATTCACTCAACATACTCTACTTTTTTTAAGTATTCTCAATAATCTTGTTATTATTATATATGATCAACTTTTTATTTATTTTGTCCAAAAAGGATCACAATTCATACATAATAATTTTATTATTGAGAGTACCTAAAAAAATACTAAAATATGTTATAAATATTTATGAGACTTTTTTTTTAAGTACTCTTTTTAGGTACTTTCAAGAATAAGATTATTATGTATGAATTGTTGATCTTTTTGGACAAAATAAATAAAAAATTGATCATATAATAATAATAGTAATAATAATAATAAAATTTTAAATGTTAAAAGTTTATTTAAAAGTTATCTTTTAAAACCTAATTTAATAAATTATTTTTTAAAACAAAAATTTTATAGCCAAAGTCCACGCAAATCGAATCTATTAGATTTGAATTATGGGAGACTAAGCAAATATATAAATCAAAACCAATATTTATTAGCATTTTAACCATGTACTTAATTCGAATCCACTTGCTTCTATTTTTATTCAATTAACGTTTTTCACCTAATTCGAATCTATTGGATTTGATTTACTATATATTTCATTAAATCGAATTTAATCAATTCGATTTATATAAAAATATACTTTTGAGACTTTCACGCTACATTTTATGGTTTAGAACATTCGGGCGATATTGATGTGCATTTGATTTATTGAAGTGTTTTACCCATTTTAATCCATTACTCAGAATCTACAAATGTTTGTGCAGACCACACGCCAAACCTTGACAAGTTACCAACACATTATTTATATTTAGAATGTAGACCTTGTGGTTTTCCTCCTTCCAATTTGCCTCTAAACTTAATTCAGTGTCACAGGATATGGTATGGTTAGGTTTACATTTTCTCCGTACTTTCCAACTGTGACGAACAAGAGAGAGTTAGGTTTACATTTTCTTCGTACTTTCCAAGTGTGACGAACAAGAGAGAGAGAGCAGGTTTTATACGTTGATAACGCCAATGGAAAAGGTGTTAGTGGTTAATCACGCCTCATGAATCGTGCTTCTATTTCTTTCTCATTAACATTGGAAACTACATAGTAACTTCATCAGTCGTAACAGTGTTGACTTTTCATATGTTGAGATATACCTACCAAACGAAAGTTTCCGGTAATTTTGGGCAAATATGATATTTGGACCCTATAAGTTTTAAGAGTAAACAGTTATGAGAATTTTAGTACTAAAATATGAATCACAATAAAATTTAAGTGTGATAAATGATTATTAATTTAAATAATTCATCCCTTAGGTTCGATTTGATAAAATTCTTTTAAAAAGATATTTATAGTTTTAAAAAAACACAAACATCTCACTCTATGTTCAGTAAATTAAAAAACAATCATATACTTATTAAAATTTACTAAATATAAATATTGTAATTTTTGAGTGTCAATTTTATCAAAATGGCCTTTTAAGTAGTGTGAAATGACATTCTTTTGAATTAGAATGAAGTGAACTCAACTGGGCCCTAAAAGCATTATAAATTCCTGGAGGGCCATCACTGAAACTTCGCAGCACCTTCCAAGTCGACAGCCCTGAAAGATGTGAAGGCAATTCGTTCATTAAAAAAAAAAAGGAAAAAGATGCGAAGGCAAGTAGGCAACCCTTTCCACAATGACCAAGTCTTTGTTTTAATAATTGTAGGGCACATCATAAACCGTTAATTTCAGCAACCTGAGTCGCCAGGAAGTAGTGCAATTAAATTTATAGAAATTTGCATATAAATACTAACTACTAGCACGAAGGAAATATTTTTTTTTTTCTAATCAATCCTCATTTAAAGGCATTTGAAGTCTAAGCAAAATGAACATTGTTTCTGGCCATTTTGTCTTAAAATTTTACAATCATCTCATTGTCTCCATTATCTACGAGAATCAACTTCAGAAATTTTCGATGGCTCTATGTTTCCCACCTAGGACTCCTACTAACCACCCACTTAAATCTCAACTTAATTTCTCTCTCACACCAATGGACAAATGTTTGGAAGTTGGCAAGAAAAGTAAATAACTTTGGGGAGAAATGCATATTTTTCTTCGTTCTTTAGGAAGATTCAATAAACAAGTAATGAAGGAATAAATAAAAATAAGATATTATACACATATTTAACTTATAGACTACCATGTTCAATTGAACTTTGTCTTTAAAGGGAAAAGTGAGTCTAAAACCCCTAAAGTATTTCATTTCTCCATCCTCTAACTATCACCGTAAGATTAATTATGGAGAAATTGCTTGCCAAATGCTCCTCTTTTTCTAGCACCAATAAATAAATTCACATAATATCAACAAAAGTGTAGCAACAAGCAAAACACAGGAAAATCTTAGCTAAATATAAAATAAGGGTAGTGCTAGGGAGCCAATGGCTTAAATGTACAATGTGTACAATGGGCTAAACCTTTGGTCCATGAATAAAATGAACATCACCCACACTATCCAGAATAACCATCCGAATACCAGGATAAAATTTTAGAGTTCACCAAGGATCGAACCCTTGACCTTTCGGATCTAGAACTCTAATACCATGTCATGAACCCACTCATCCCAAAAGCGTAACCTGACAGGACAATGTAACACTAATGATCATATCTCTAATACTTCCTAAACCTCTATTGTACACATTGTACGCTTAGACCATTGGCTCCCTATACTTTTTCATAAAATAATATGTTAGGGAGCTACTTCTGTGTGAGAGCAAAGGTTCAAGGGGAGTTACTTCCTCCTTTTTTGATGTTTCCATGAGCAAACACAGACACATCAAACACAAATAGAAAAGATTAGAAGGTAACAGTTGATATAGCCCCATTTGAAGCAAGGCAAGGAGGAACAAACAAAAATATGTACTTTAAGATAGAATAGGTCAACAAAACAGACCTCGATCTACAATGTATGGCACTCACAATTGGTGTATGAGGGTATGACATAGAACAGAAAGTTAAATTTCACTCTGGACTGCATTAGTTGATTTAAGTCAGCAAAGATTTGGCCATAACAAGCAGAACAAACAGAAGGCACCACCCTGTCCCAATAAAAAAAAGAAGAGAACTAAGGCACCACCACATTTTTAAACAACATTCTGCCCCAGAGCACTTTATTGATATACTTACATGATAAACCTGAGACTTCAACCCACTTGTCTCTAAACATTTGAGCTATTCCAAAGTAGCTTAGAGGAAACATATTTTAACATCTCCATTAAAACCACTAGCGTCCAATAGGCACCACTTATTGGACCGCCTTTTAATTTTTTAATATCATACAACAAACACAAAAAGAATTATAGCTCAATGGTTAAAGAATCCACAAGGAGTGTAACTTGAAGGGATCAAGTTCGACAACCACTTCAGAATTATATTACAAAATAAAATTGTGAGAGAGACCAAACAAAGTTAATAAACACAAACACCCTCAATCCTCTAGATAATAGGTATAGATAATCATCACATACAAGCAGAAGCAAACTAGAGACGGTACCAATAGTTTTGCCCCGACGAGTTAATCCAACTAGTTAGATTGAACATACTCTTCATAATCCTTCAACATCAGAACCCAAACATGCAAAACAACGAGAAAAATAAAATAAAATAAAGGGGAAACATATTGTGGTTGAACTCAGTAAACAGATGGCTGAACATTAAAAAAAGAATAGTATGGTAAAAGGGAAAAACCTAGTGGATTTAGTTATCAGATTAAACTGATGTAGACTCCAGAATGCAAAGGCTAGCTTCGAACTGAACAGGTGACATCTACAAAACCTTATACAGTTAACAATAGATAGGACTACAGTGCATTTTCTGGTCATGACTCCATGACCATAAAACATGTTTGTGTATTAACCATCAAACAAAATTCCAAAACAGTTTTAAAATAAGAGTGCAAAACCTGAATACTTGATCAAGCTTTGTGAGATGGCAACAACCTGAACTTCTGCACAAGCCAAAGAAGGACTAAGTTACTACAAATCCAAGTGCTTCTTAAGATCATCTACAATCTAGTCAGACAATAAAACTCAAAAGTAGTACTCAGAACAGCGTTATGTTAACTGCCTAAGCAAGGCATCAAAAAATACTCTACTCCAATACATTTGAATTTTGATATTTCATGCATATGAATGCTAGGAATGGTGAAAGGCATTTGTCAAAAAGTTGCTGAATACGATTTCTTTCTATGTAAATGGAAACCACAAAATATTGTCTAGGACTGTGAAAGATAATACCACTCATTGCATGAGATTGATTTAATGCAAATAAATGAACAAAGGGTGCTCATAGAGCACTGCTATAACAACAAGAATAACAAATTAATAGCCTATACCTCATCACTAAAATGCTTCCTCTCACTCTCACATCCTTATAATTGAGTGAGGACTCACCTCTCTTTTCACATATCTTTCAAATATTTTATGATAGAAAGATTCTTTGTAGATTTTGTTTTCTTTTGTAAATGAGTTGTAAATATTCTGGAGTACTATAAACACTCTTCCTATTTTTGCCCATCCTTCAGAAGAAATATACAGTTTTCCAACTTTTCAGTAATTTTTTCTCCATTTTCCTAGAGTTCTTTTAAAGAACACCATATTTGACAATTATTCCTGGAATTTCAGGATTCATGCTAGACATTTCAAGTAAATAATGCTCAATGTAAACATATATATAGAATAATCATGACGGCGGAGATCTTAGATTCTAAGGATTCCTACATCTCCCATTCTCCATTGTGCTTACACCACAAACACGCATATCGACATACATAAACTAGCATGAAAACACATCTCAAAGGCAGCCGAGATATCTTAATCCAATAAATAGGATCAAAGTCAAGGGTTGGAAATGCTACCTCCTGCATTAAACAATATTACAAAACATGCATTTGACAAAACCATGCTGGATGTGCTTCCTCTTTCAAAATCCAAGCTTCAGTTTTCAACACTTTGTTCCTGCTCACCCAAAATACACTTCACACAATCATCATATCTCACCAACTCACCAGCCCTGCGATTTGTCACTCCCAATTCAGCATCAAAACCCAGTGCACTGATCACCCGCAACGTCCTCTCCGGCACTGACGCCCAGTGAATCAATCTCACAGCACGCTTAGAATCAAAACCCCTTTCCTTGACCCTAATCCGCGCGTCCCTGAAAGGAACCAAGCACTTGTCTTTTGCAAACTCAACACACTTCTCCTTAGCTTCAGCGAAGCAATTCGCCATCTCACGCTCCTCGCAGAGCTCTCGCTCCTTCAAATCGGAGGGTTTGGAACCAAGCAGAGCCTTCCACCATGGAGGCTTGCACCGGCTGGAGGAACTGATGGCGCACCCGATCCTCGCCCCTTCCTCGCACTGCTGAACAATCTTGAGCTCGCAGGATCTGTACGCGGAGGCCCAGGCACGCGCGTCGCGGAAAGCCAACACGTTCGGGCCCAACGACGGTTGGTCCGATGGGCCCGCGGGTAACGGGCCTCGGAGCAACGGGATGGGGCGGTCGAAGGTGATGACTGTTGAGGAAGCCGAGTAGTCGTCGAGATTGTTGGCTGAAGGTGAATCACTTGCCGCTGCTGTTGGCATTGAGAGGTTTAGGATTCGGATGGTTTTGGATTTGGGATAAGAGGTGAAAAAATAGGAATTCAAATTATGAATGCAGATAAACTTAAATTGCATTAACAACGGATCAGTTCAGTTCGAGAAGCAGAATTTGTTAATGGTAAGTAAGTTGAACTTAAACACAAAAGGCCTCTCCTAATATATTTTATTCCTTTCTCCACTCCTCCACTGGGAATTTGAAATTCTGTGTGGTGTTTGTTGATAGCAGAGGGTTCAGTTAGTCAGTCCCACATCGGGGAATGATTAGAGATTTATCATAGTTATATATTTCGAAGCCTCTGGGTGGGTGCAACTGGATCACAGGTTAGCGTGGTTGGGCCATAGCAATGTGCATGGCTCAGGAAAGTCCCCGGGCCATTTTCTGCAGAGATGCAGGCTCGGTAACGAGTAAACTTTGTGCTGACAAATTGGCTGAGACGCGTGTGGAGCCATCAATTTGTCGCCGAAGCATATGGCCGTACTTACAGTGATCCACGTAGGTTAAGGGTGCTACACCAACAGAACGGGGCTTACAACCTTGTGATCCACCATTTTTTACTAGTTGCGTTAACAAGTATTATTGCTTTCATAGGAACAAAAAAGAGTTGCTTTCATAGTTTGTTTTCATTTTAATAATATTGGTAATTAAATTAAAAAATAATATTAAATAATTAAATTATATTTAATTTATTATATTTTATAATAATTAATTAAATTTATTTATATAAAAAAATCATTTTAATTTTTTACATATTATAAAATAATTTGTACCATCAATTTTTCTAAAGAAATGTCCAATTTTAAAATAGGCAACAGCATAGACAATTAAAAAAAGACTCGATTGAACACATATGACAATTTCACAATGTTTGTCATTAACTATAAAGTTTAATTATGTTTTTCTTTGTATTAAGTAATTTTACAAATTAGTGTAATTTCAAATTATATATTGTGTATTATTGTTACATATGAATTTTTTTAATATTAATATCTTTTAAGAGTAAATTATTTTTAAATTTAGGGACCATAATAAGAACTAAAATTAATTCCTCCTAGTGGAGAAGAGAGATATGCTTTGCGTAAGACCCCAGATTTTGAAAATTAAATAATAAATTATTTATAATTTATTTTATTTATTCGAAAGCATATTTTCAAAAAAATTTGTATTAATTGAGTACTTTTTTAATATTAGAAAGAGATGTTGATATCCCTTTACTAGAAAGGGATCCAGGAAAGCGACGTCCAATTTGGCAGTATAATGTCAATGAACGTGATAAGATTCGTAGAGCATACATAATAGCTGGGCCATACCAACTGTTACGGTGGGTAACCGGAGATTGATGGGCTAGATGACGTTGGTTGGCCCAAATGTGTGAAGGAGGAGGATTCCGAATGAACGTGCAACTCGGGAGACTCCGTCCGACTTGTTTGTATGAGGAGATGGGGGTGGTACCTGCAAAGACACTCTGATGCCTAAGTTAGCAAGGGTGTGAGCAGGTCTAGAGAGTATTGGGCTTAGAGATACCTGAGGGGTGTCAGTGTATTTATAGTGGTGAGCCAATAACCACCGTTGGAGTAGTGCCATATCTTTAGGGTGTTAACCGTCCCATTATCTTAGGGAGGTTAAGATATGACTTGATGAAGTGGTTAGAGAGATTTTAGGGGCAGTTACTCATTTGAATGTGTGTTTATCTGCCAGCTAATCTCGTGCCCGACTTCTTTAGGACAAATCGTAGTCAACACCGACTTCTTAGCACGAAGGTCGGTGCTCAGCAAGGCTCAATCCTCTGGACTAAGCCTTTCTTTTGGACCTGGGCCCTTATTATTGGGTCAGGGTATGAACAGTGCCCCTACTCGAGCCCAATATCTTTTTAAGGCTTGGGTTCGAGTATTTAACTCGGGTTCGTAGCCAACTTTCTTGGAGGAGGCACGGGTTTTTAAACCGACGTGATTTTCGCGACCTTTTGTTTCTGACAGTTACGTCTATTCAAGCGTCGTGTCCGTTAGGGATGCACTTAGGGATTGATGGCTTTGGTAACGGTGCACTCTCATTAATGACTGCCCCGTTTTTACCATTATGCCCCTCAGCATGTTTATAAATATTTTTCTTCTCTTTCATTTTTCCGTTTCTGCAATCTTTCAAATTTCTTCTTTCTTCGTTCGTGCTGCATTCTTGCGTTTGGAGACTTCTGCTTCTTCCAACCTTCACTTTTGGGTAAAGGTTAGCTTTTCTTCTTTCATGACATGCTTTGTGCTTGCATGCTTTTATTTTGTAGGTAGATAGGTTGGTTTGTAGATTTTGGCTCCATATCTCATCCCTTTAGAGACCGTGTTTTTCATTTTTCTTTTCTTTTTCTTTTGTAGGTTTTTGTCATCCTTTATAAGAAAAAAGAAATGACTTTCGTAGATGTTCTTTCTCAATGGGTTGATGTCACGGTCCTAGGGGAGGAACCCTTGGTCGACGCTGAGTTTATTACTCATCTTCGTACTCACTACCGGATTTGTACTTCGGAGGAGGACGAGCCAAAGTATGAGTTGGTAATCCCGGGTCCGGAAGACCGGGTTTGTTTTGGGAGGGCCAATGAGGCGGCCCCTCATTTTTTCTTTATGTATGAATGTATGATCACCCGTTTGGGTGTTTTTCTTCCTTTTTCGGACTTTGAGATGTCTGTTTTGCACCACTGTCGAGTTGCCCCTACCCAACTTCACCCCAATTCTTGGGGTTTTCTGAAAATTTATCAATTTATTAGTCACGCTTTGGACTTTCCGACCTCTTTGAGGATTTTCTTCTTTCTTTTTCATATGACTAAGCCCTTTAGTGGCCTAAATAACAAGCAGCAATGGGTGTCTTTCCGAGCCATACAAGGTCGGAGAATTTTCACCCTTTTTGACGAATCCTTCCACGACTTCAAAAATTATTTTTTCAAAGTGCAAGCCGTAGAGGGTCACCACCCCTTTTTCCTGGATGAGAATTCTTCCCCTCGCTTTCCCCTCTATTGGTTGGAGGCCTCGCCTTGTGAGAAGTACGATCTAGATGACCTGGACGAGGTAGAGGCGGCCATTGTGGGGTTTTTTCGAGAAGTGTGGGGGAGGGCCCCATACTTGGACACTAGGAAATTCCTCCAAGGATCGCCGACCTTTGTTCGGTCGCAACTAGGTAGTATATGCATTTCTTATTTCCGACTTGTATCTACCGACTTGAGGTTTGTCGACTTGTAATTTTTGCTAATTGTTTCTTTTGCAGACATGGCATGGAAGAATGCTCAGGAATCTTACCAGAGAGTTCAGGAGGCTAAAGCAAAGTCCCGGGCCAGGGCTGGTGGTGCCAGGGCGATCATCTCTCCTCCTCCTCCTCCTCCTCAAAATGTGGGGACTCCCTCTCAGCCCATTGTGATTTCTTCTTCAGCCTTATCGCGGCCACTCCTCTCTGCCCGACTTCTTTCTGAGCCAGAGAAGAAGAAGCGCAAGACTTTAGAGTCTGGCTCTTCTTTCGATGGTGGGGTTAAGGCAGATGCTCTTGCATTCGTCCGAAAGAACATCTATCCTCATATAAGTATGGATGATGTTTCTGTTCGAAACCATCTCACCACTCTAGCTGAAGAGAGTTTTAGGGCGGCGGGTGTTTGTGGCAAGCTTTTGGATATTTTTTAGAAGACTCTTCTCAGCTCTTTGGGGGTAACCTCGAAGGTTGAGGAGCTGGAGGGGAGGCTTCTTTCTTACCAGGAGCATGAGAGGGAGTTGAAGGAGGAGGTCGCCACGCTGAGGGCGGAGAGAGATAGCCTTCGGGAGAAGGAGAGCAAGTTGCGGGCCCAATGCAATATGGAGGCGAGTTTGAGGAAGACAGCACAGGAGAGTTATCAGAGTTTATTTCAAGATCTTGTGTCTGTGAAGAAGGATTTGCTGAATTCTCAAAATGCGTATGCCGAGTT
The DNA here is from genome assembly GCF_000817695.3 of Arachis duranensis. Taxonomy (NCBI): domain Eukaryota; kingdom Viridiplantae; phylum Streptophyta; class Magnoliopsida; order Fabales; family Fabaceae; genus Arachis; species Arachis duranensis. Next base: position 15,148,473 of record NC_029777.3, read on the forward strand.
GGAGGACTCTATCGCTGATGGTGCCGAGGAGTCTTGGAGGATTTTCCTGGAGCAAGTCAGAGTTATTGCTCCCGACTTGGATCTTTCTCCTTTACATCCTGACAAAGTTGTTATTGATGGTGTTATTGTGGATCCTCCTGCCCCCGTAATCGTTTCCGAGTCAGAATTGAAGACTCGGTGGCAGAGGATTATTGAGTCCCCTTCTCATTCCAAGGACGCTCCGAGTTCTTCAGTTGTTCCTCCGACTTCCTCTTCGTCTCCTGTGGATGCCTCTCTTCCTGGTCCTGGTGGCGCTCCTCCTGATTCTGGTAATGGTGATCCGTCTACTCCTCTGCAGAAATAACTTTTTAGGGCTATATGGGGGCTCGGCCTGTGAGTCCCCCCTTTTTTAAACTCTTTATATGTTGTTTGGTGGTGTTTGGACAATTTCTTTTAGCCTTTTAAGGCCGTAAACAAAATATTTTAGAAAGTGCCCTTTTTAAATAAGGGTTTTTAAATTAACAAAATAAATACCCTTTTTTGGATAAGGGTTTAAGTTACCTCATGCGTGTATGCTTTTCTGATTTTGATTTTTTAAAGTCCCCTTGATCTTTTCCGAAAACCTTTCCTATTGGCTCGTCTGTTTTTCCGAGCCTTTCTGTTTAAGGACTTTTAGACAGCCTTTAAACTTTTTCCTAGGTTTTTCAATCTCTTTTTTGTTATTCCTTACGCCCAACCATGTTTTATTGAGTTTTTATGACTTAGGTTATTTTTGCGATGCGTTTTTCTTCTGCTCGGTTCTTCACTCCGACTTTTGAGTCGAAGTGTTTTCGAGCTTTTCTACTCGGAGTTTTGTTTCGACTTACGAGTCGAGTTATTTCCGAGTTGTTTACGATCGGCTTATATAACCTCTTTACACCGACTTGTACCTCGTCGTTTTATCCTGACGACCATCTAGGTCGGTTCATGGGATTTTCACGTTTTGTCGAGCTTAAGTCGGCGCGTTTCGTAGAAAGACTTAGAAAATAGAAGGGAACTTATAAGAGATATTGTAGATGAAAAAAAAAGATCTTTATTAATTGGGGAGGTACCTTCTTGCTACTAAGGGTTTTTAATAGCCTACTTTCCCTTAGCATCTACTATGATGTCTCGTTAAAAACCCTTCTCCAGAAAAAACCCTTTAATTTTTGGGAAAAAATCATGAAGTTGGGTAAAGAGTACATCAGGGAGTAGAGTTCGCTTTTAACTGTAGTACCTTTTCATATTACAAGCATGCCACGACCTTGGGAACTCAGTGCCGTTCAGGTCGGTTACTTTATAATAACCTTTTCCTAAAACTTCATTGACTTTGTATGGTCCCTTCCAATTTGTGGCGAGCTTTCCTTCTCCTGATTTGTTGACTCCAATGTCGTTTCTGATTAAGACCAAGTCATCCGGGGCAAATGTTCTTCGAATGACTTTTTTGTTGTACCTTGTAGTCATCCTTTGTTTCAATGCTGCTTCTCTTATCTGGTGGAGTCACGTAGAAATTTGCATGCATCTGACATGGTTGACACTTTTTCACAAATTCTGTGGCATCTTTCTACAAGGTCGGCCAGTAGAATCCAGCTCGGATTACTTTTCTGGCTAATGACCTTGCTCCGAGATGGTTTCCGCAGATCCCACTATGTACTTCCTCCAATACCTCGGGGGTTCTTGAGGTCGGTACACACTTTAACAATGGTGTCGATATCCCCCTTTTGTAGAGGATATTTCTCACCAAGGTGTAGTGTTGTGCTTCCCTTCGGATCTTTTTAGCTTCTTTCTCCTCTTTAGGGAGGATGTCGAATTTCATGTATTCGACTAAGGGGTTCATCCATCCGAGGTTTAAACCGACTACCTCAAGTACTTCTTGTTTGTCTTCTATTTTTGCTACTGAGGGTTCCTGAAGGGTTTCTTGAATCAGGCTTCTGTTGTTCCCTCCTGATTTGGTACTTGCTAACTTGGACAGGGCGTCTGCTCTGCTGTTTAAATCCCGAGTTATGTGTTTAACCTCGGTTTCTGCAAAATGCCCAAGGTGCTCCAGAGTTTTGTCCAAGTACCTCTTCATGTTTAGGTCCTTTGCCTGATACTCTCCACTTATCTGGGAGGTCACCACCTGTGAGTCGCTGTATATCATCACCTTTGTAGCACCGACTTCTTCTGCTAATTTCAATCTGGCAATTAAGGCTTCATATTCTGCCTGATTATTTGAAGCTGGAAATTCAAATTTTAGGGAAACCTCTATCTGGGTTCCTCTTTCGTCTACCAATATTTTGCCTGCGCCGCTTCCTGTTTTATTGGAGGATCCGTCTACATAGAGTTCCCATGTAGTCAGTTTTTCCTCCTGATCCCCTGCGTATTCTGCAACGAAGTCGGCGAGGCACTGGGCTTTAATTGCTGTCCGGGTTTTATACCTTAAGTCAAACTCGGAGAGCTCTATTGCCCATTGAACCATTCTCCCTGCAACATCCGTCTTTTGGAGGATTTGCTTCATGGGTTGGTTCGTACGGACTCTTATTGTGTGAGCCTGAAAGTAAGGTCGTAGCCTTCGTGAGGCTATTACTAAGGAGTATGCAAACTTCTCTAGTTTGTGGTACCTTAGCTCAGGGCCCTGTAGGACTTTACCGATGAAATAAACTGGATGTTGTCCGACCTCGTCTTCTTTTATTAGGGCTGATGAAACAGCTTTGTCCGCTACGGATAAGTACAGGACGAGGTCTTTTCCAGATACTGGTCGAGTCAGAATAGGAGGTTGGCTTAAAAACTTTTTGAACTCTTGGAACGCCTCCTCGCATTCCGGAGTCCATTCAAACTGGCATCCCTTTCTCAATAAAGAGAACAGAGGAAGGGATTTTAGTGCCGATCCTGCCAAAAATTTGGAGAGGGCTGCAAGTCGGCCATTGAGCTGCTGGACTTCTCTCACACAAGTCAGACTTTTCATTTCTAGGATGGCTCTACACTTATCGGGATTGGCTTCGATCCCTCTTTGTGTTAGCATAAACCCTAGAAACTTCCCTGCCTCCACCGCGAAGGCGCACTTTGCGGGATTTAGTCTCATCCCGTGCAACCTTATGGTGTCAAAGACTTGTGAGAGGTCTGATAGGAGGTCGACTTCCTTCTTGGTTTTTACCAGCATGTCGTCGACGTATACTTCCATTAGGGTCCCCAGGTAAGGGAAAACACTTTATTCATCAACCTTTGATATGTGGCTCCTGCATTCTTCAATCCGAATGGCATGACCACGTAGCAGAAATTAGCTCTGGGTGTGATGAATGATGTTTTCTCCTGGTCTGGCTCATACATCGGGATTTGATTATATCCCGAGTAGGCATCCATAAATGATAAGTACTGGTACCCCGAGCTGGAGTCTACTAGGGTATCAATACTTGGTAGGGGATAAGGGTCCTTGGGACATGCCTTATTTAAGTCGGTATAGTCGACACACATTCTCCATTTGCCATTCTGTTTTTTGACTAGCACTACGTTGGCTAGCCATGTTGGGTACTTGACTTCTCTGATGAAGCCAGCTTCCTGGAGCGCCTGCACTTGCTCTTCTACTATTAGGGCTCGTTCTGGGCCGAGCTTGCGTCTTCTTTGTTGTACAGGTTGGGATCCTGGATAAATTTCTTTGTTGTACAGGTCGGGATCCTGGATAAACCGAGAGCTTGTGGGACATGAGCTCCGGGTTTATCCCAGGCATGTCAGAGGCCTTCCAGGCGAAGAGGTCGGAATTATCTCTTAGGAGCTTGGTCAATTCTTGTTTTAGGGTTTCCCCTAGGTTGGCTCCTATATGAGTATTTTTCCCTTCCTCTTTACCGACCTGTATCTCCTCGGTTTTTCCTCCCGGTTGTGGTCGCAGCTCTTCTCTGGCCCTTGTGCCACCGAGCTCTATTGTGTGAACTTCTCTGCCCCTTCCTTTCAGATTTAGGCTTTCATTGTAGCATTTCCTCACCAATTTTTGGTCTCCCCTTACCGTCGCTATTCCCGTTGAGGTCGGGAATTTCATGCAGAGGTGGGGAGTGGATATCACTGCTCCGAGCCGATTAAGGGTAGCTCTGCCGATTAAAGCATTATATGCTGACCCCACAGTAGCTCTGCCGATTAAAGCGTTATATGCTGACCCCACATCAATGACTATGAAGTCTATACTCAGAGTCTTTGATTTTTCCCCTTTTCCAAAAGTGGTGTGAAGGGGCAAAAATCCTAGTGGTTTTATTGGCGTGTCCCCTAATCCGTATAGGGTGTCGGGGTAGGCTCTTAATTCTTTCTCATCTAACCCTAGCTTGTCAAAGGCGGGCTTAAAAAGAATGTCCGTCGAGCTTCCTTGGTCCACTAGGGTTCTGTGTAGATGGGCATTTGCTAGAATCATGGTTATTACTACTGGATCATCGTGTCCAGGGATTATTCCTTGCCCATCTTCTTTTGTGAATGAAATGGTAGGGAGGTCGGGTGACTCTTCCCCGACCTGGTAGACTCTTTTGAGATGTCTTTTGCGAGAGAATTTGGTAAGTCCCCCTCCCGCGAACCCTCTTGAGATCATATGCATATGTCTCTCTGGTGTCTGCGGTGATGGGTCTTTTCTATCCATATCGTCTCGCTTTCTCTTTCCATGGCCGTCCGATCTTTCTATGAGATATCTATCAAGCCGACCTTCTCTAGCCAGCTTTTCTATCATATTTTTAAGATCGTAACAGTCGTTTGTGGAGTGACCATATATTTTATGGTACTCGCAGTAATCGCTGCGGCTTCCCCCTTTTTTATTTTTAATGGGTTTAGGGGGTGGCAATCTCTCAGTGTTACAAATCTCTCTGTATACATCCACTATAGAAACTTTCAGAGGAGTATAAGAGTGGTATTTTCTTGGTCTTTCGAGACCGAGTTCTTCCTTTTTCTTGGTTTCCCTTTCCCTCTCTTTTGTTGAGGGAGGGGGCCCAGGTCGCCAACTCAGGTCTCTTAATTTGGCGTTTTCCTCCATATTGATGTACTTTTCAGCTCTTTCCTGTACATCACTTAGAGAAACAGGGTGTCTTTTAGATATGGACTGCGAGAAGGGACCTTCTCTGAGTCCATTGACTAATCCCATTATGACTGCCTCTGTGGGCAGGTCTTGAATCTCCAAACATGCTTTGTTGAACCTTTCCATATAGGCTCGTAAAGATTCTCCGACCTCCTATTTTATTCCCAGGAGGCTCGGTGCATGTTTCACTTTGTCCTTCTGGATTGAGAACCTCATCAAAAACTTCCTTGAGAGGTCTTCAAAACTAGTAACCGACCTCGGAGGGAGGCTATCGAACCACTTCATCGCTGCTTTCGATAGAGTGGTCGGGAAGGCTTTGCATCGCGTAGCGTCGGAAGCATCGGCTAGGTACATCCGACTTTTGAAGTTGCTCAGGTGATGCTTTGGATCCGTGGTTCCGTCGTAGAGGTCCATATCAGGGCTTTTGAAGTTCCTCGGAACTTTTGCTCTCATTATGTCCTCACTGAAAGGATCCTCCCCCCCTAAGGACGGCTCTTCTTGTTCGTCACGGGAGTTGCGACTTTTGAGGGAGGATTCCAACTTTAAGAGTTTTCTTTCTAACTCTTTTCATCGTTCCATCTCCTCTTTTAGGCTTTTTTCAGTTTCCTTTTGCCGCTCCCGCTCTTGTTCTAACTGTTCCAGGCGGCTGTGGACTAATTCCATGAGTTCAGTTACATGGGATGGTCCTTCTTTTTCTGATTCGCGCCCTTCTGAGGAGTTTACCTTCGGGTTCTTTATTCCGGAGGTGCCTTCTCTGTGCTGATTGTCAATTTCTTGGTGGAGGGTGAGGTCCACATCGTTATTGCCTGTGTCCAGATTCTCTTGCTCAGAGTCTGTTTCCACATGACCTTCTTCGTGGGATCTGTCCGCCATCGTTGAATGATCTCTCAGGTCCCCGACAACGGCGCCAATGTTACGGTGGGTAACCAGAGATTGATGGGTTAGATGACGTTGGTTGGCCCAAATGTGTGAAGGAGGAGGATTCCGAATGAACGTGAAACTCGGGAGACTTCGTCCGACTTGTTTGTATGAGGAGATGGGGGTGGTACCTGCAAAGACACTCCGATGCCTAAGTTAGCAAGGGTGTGAGCAGGTCTAGAGAGTATTGGGCTTAGAGATACCTGAGGGGTGTCAGTGTATTTATAGTGGTGAGCCAATAACCACCGTTGGAGTAGTGCCATATCTTTAGGGTGTTAACCGTCCCATTATCTTATGGAGGTTAAGATATGGCTTGATGAAGCGGTTAGAGAGATTTTAGGGGCGGTTACTCATTTGAATGAGTGTTTATCTGCCAGCTAATCTCGTGCCCGACTTCTTTAGGACAAATCGTAGTCAACACCGACTTCTTAGCACGAAGGTCGGTGCTCAGCAAGGCTCAATCCTCTGGACTAAGCCTTTCTTTTGGACCTGGGCCCTTATTATTGGGTCAGGGTATGAACACCAACCAACAAATATTAGCTATCCAGCTTCTAGTAATAACGATCACCGTCAATATTTTCAATTTTCTTGGTTTAAGAAATTTCCAAGTTAGTTAGAATATTCACCAGAAAAAGATGCTACTTATTGTTTGCCTTGCTACTTGTTTAGTAAACATTATGGTGCTCGCAATGATGGAAAAAATGCATTTTTAGAGTTAGGATTTAGTAATTGGAAGAAAGTAAACAATGGAGTGAATTGTGCATTTGTATGTCACAAGGGTTCTATTCCTAATTCTCCCTATAATTTATGTGTGAAATCTTGTGATGATTTAATGGCTCATTCTAAGCATATAGACAAAGTTCTTGATAGGCATAGTAATGAAACTATTGCAAATAACTGCTTAAGGTTGAAGGCATCCATTGATGCTATTCTATGGCTTGCATTTCAAGCATGTGCATTTAGAGGCGACGATGAAAGTCCTGGATCTTTGAATAGGAAAAATTTTATTGAGTTAATTAAGCTTTTAGCTTCATGCAATTAGAATGTTAATAATGTTGTCCTTGAAAATGCTCCTAGAAATGCTCAATATCTATCTCCCGGTGTTCAAAAAGATATATTGCATATCTTTACTAAAAAAGTGCGTGCAACAATTCGAGAAGAAATTGGTGATTCTAAATTTTGTATAATTATTGATGAAGCAATAGATGAGTCAAAGCGAGAACAAATGTCTGTGATTTTCAGATTTTTAGACAAGCACAGTTGTGTTCAAGAAAGATTTTTTTGATCTTATACATGTTTCTGATACGTGTTCTTTGACATTGAAAACAGAAATTTCATCAGTTCTTTCTCGTCATAATCTTGATGTTCAAAATCTTAGGAGACAAGGGTATGATGGAGCTAGTAATAGCGTGGTGAATGGAATAGATTGCAAGCTCTATTTTTGAAAGATTGCCTTTTTGCTTATTACGTTCACTGTCTTACTCATCGATTACAATTAGCACTTGTTTCTGCAGCCAAAGAAGTTTGCTATATTCATAAATTCTTTTCAAAACTTACACTAATTGTGAATGTTGTGACTGTTTCTCCTAAACATCATGATCAGTTAAGGGTTGCTCAAGCAAATAATGTTGCAAACTTAATTGCCGATGATCAACTTGTGACAGGTAGTGGACTTAATCAAATTGGTACTTTACAAAGAATTGGAGATACTAGATGGGGGTCTCATTTGAATTCTGTACGTAGCTTGCTATGCATGTTTGATGCTACTTATGAAGTTCTTGAAAAAAGCACTGAAGAAGGTAATTTCTCCAATCATGGTGATGCTAGTGCTGCTTATGATGCTATCACATCCTTTGAATTTGTCTTTGTTTTGCATTTGATGAGAAATATTTTGGAAGTTAGTTATGATCTTTGTCAAGCTTTACAACGAAAAAAATCAAGACATATTGAATGCTTTAACTCTGGTTTCTACTACCAAGACTTTAATCCAATGAATGAGAGAATCAAGTTGGGAGGCTTTCATAAAAGAAGTTATATTTTTTGTGAGAAACATGAAGTTGAAGTTCCTGATATGAATGCATTGCATATTCCTAGAAGAGGCCGAACTCGCAAAATTGTTGACCAAATTTCAGTGGAGCATCATTACTGTGTTAATTTATTTTTTGCTGTAATTGATATACATTTGCAAGAGCTTAATAGAAGATTCAATGATAATATGGTGGAATTGCTTACTTTAAGTTCAACTTTAGATCCCAGAGATAATTATAAGTTCTTCAGTGTCAACAAAGTATGTGAATTAGTAGAATGATTTTATCCAGGTGACTTCAGTGACCAAGAGAAATTTCACATTAGAATGCAAGCTCAACATTATAAACTTGATGTTCCTAATCATATTTTGTTAACTAACTTGTGCACAATTTTGGAGTTATGTCAAAGATTAACAAAGACGGCAAATTCTTTAACATATCCTTTGATTGATCGTTTGATTCGCTTGGTATTAACTCTCCCTGTTTCAACTGCTACAACTGAGAGATCTTTTTCAGCTATGAATATTGTGAAGAATAGACTCAGAAATAAAATGAAAGATGAATTTCTTGCTAATTGTCTTTTGATTTACATTGAGAAGAAGATTGCTGAAAGATTTGACACCGATTCTATTATCGATGAATTTTATGATATGAAGAATCGACGTGTACCACTTCGTTAGTAAAAAGTATGCATATTTTGTTTGTACTTTAAATATATATATTCTCTATCGGTATATTTTTGTAATGCATCTTACATTATAATTTATTTGCATATTTCTTTAATATTATATATGTTATTGGCCTCCCACGATAAAATTTCTGGATCCGTCCCTGCCGGTAGCACTATTACTGTTCTGGTTCTGGTCTATTCTTCTATTTAATTCTGTTCCATTTACACACTTCAATTTGTCACTGCCATGCTTGTGAACGATTTGATTTAGTATATTCCTTGTCTTAAATTTCGAGAGTTGTGTTTGCTCTTGATTTCTATTCAATTCGAATCATTTGTCCTAGTGCAACCATCGTCGCTGCCTTAGGAAATTGACACTGCTGCTATTGGTTATGTTGGAATGCCACCGCTGCTGCAAATTTAGAACCAAAGAGGGTTTGTCATGTTTAATTTCTGAGTTCGACTAGCTGAGGTAGGGGATTTGTTTTAAAAATAAATGTTTTAAGTTATGAATGCCTATAAAATTAAATGAGTAACTGCAAATGATTTATGGTTGCTTTGTGTGAATAATTGTTGGAATTGAGTTGAATCATGACTGTAGTTGGTGATTGGTTTAATGATTTAATGTAGTGATTATTGACGATGTTGTGTATTTTGAAGTTATACTTGTTGCTAGTGCTTGTTGATGATGATTTTGTGTATGAAATGTTGCTATGGCTGCTGAAAATTGATTTGATGAATAAGAACTTGAGATATGTTGTTATAGATGAGATGCTGAAGAATGGATGCACCTATGATATGAAGTTGCGATATATTGAATTAAGAGTTCTTGGACAACTTTGGTTAGTCAAAAGAAAGTTAGAAATGTGGATTTAGATGAATCCTAGGCTTGAATATAGGATTTAGTGTGTGAGTTTGTTGGAAACACTTTGTGCAAAATTTCTGCAGAAATCTGCATAGTTGGCAGCAGAACGAATGACTTTTTGTTAGCAGTCCATACCTAATTTTTAGATGAAATTATTTTTCTGTAAAACTTTATTGTGTCTTGAATATTCTATAAAAATTTCAGAGAATTTGGCCAAGTGGTTTGGAAGATATGATTTTTTGAAGTTTAGTGATTGCTGCAGATTTTTCTGGTTTTCTGGTTCTGCAGTACCAACTTTGAGACACTATAACTTTTAATTTAAACAGAATTTTGAGTTGATTTCAAAAGGATTTTAAAGATCTATCAGTCTATTTTAAGTGAGTACAAGTTTCATGTTCATATCTATTTTTTATACTTAGATAAGTCTCTTGAAAGGTCGGTTGTTTGCTGGAAAATCTGAACTGGTTTATGAAAATAGGGCTCCACTTCCAATTGATAATTAATTAATCAAATGAAGTGATATGAACCTGAAACTTGTGGATTCTGAAACTTAGGGATGTTGACTGTAATCTCACCAAAATTTAGAAGCAACAGATTAGAATTGAAATTATTATGGAATTTATTAAAAATATGACTGCTGTCTATTTTCTGAATTTTTGTAAATGCAACAGCAGAATTTTAAAGCTTGTATAAAATTTAATTCTAATCCAAATTCAGTAAAACCTAACTTAAATTAAAGATTAAGATCTCTAAAATTACCTTACCAACATGATTTTAGATTAGACAAACTTAGAAAACGAAAAGAAATGTAAGTTGCCCCTAAGAAATGTTAAAGTTAAAGACAATAATATTGAGAGATATAGTGAAGAAAGAAAAATGAGGAACAAAGAATGAAATAAAAGTTGAGAATTATATTGAATGGGCCTTTGTGCCGAGTGCTAATGCGGAAGTGTTCGCCTAACTGATAGCCTAAGATTGCTAATGCGGGAATGTCCGCCTAACTGATAGCATATTGTATGTTTAATTGGGCTTTTGTGCCAAACTGCTAATGTGAAAGTGCCCGCCTAATGGATAGTCTAAGATTGCTAATGCGGGACTGTTTGCCTAATTGATAGCACTGTGCCTTACTGTGATACACATTGAACTGTCATTATAATAAGGCCTAATTAACATAGGTAACCATGATGGCAAGGTGTCTAAGGGCCTGTTTAGAAACTCTAAAAGTAACATTTTTTTAGCTTTTGACTTATGAAAAGTAGTAGTATTAATGTCTGGTACAATTTTCAAAACCATATTGCAGCTTTCTTAGAAGTTATTTAGGAATTTATAGAGAAGTTAAAAAAGATTGACTTCTCTCATAATACTACTACTTTTTATCACATTTCTGCACTTTTAGAACTAAAAATCCAAATACAAAATAACTTATTTATAAGCTACTTTTAATATAGTCATTTATTGTTTAAGCTATTTTTTCAAAAATAGCTTAATTAAGCTGTTTACCCAAACTGGCCCTAATTGACACGGTAAAAGGACCATATTCAGGGTTCACTCCGAGTAACGTCGGGTTGACGGTAGACAACCGACGCATGAGCTCATGGCCTGAGTTAGGAACAGGCATGCATCATATTGTCTGCACATTTGTATTTGATTGTGTTTGCTTATCTGGTTTCTCTATGATTCTGCTGTTTGTCTTCTTGCAATTTGTTTGTGTTGATCTGTTTGTTGTACTATTAGTTGGTGTATTGAAGTGACTGAGAATTGAGACTTGTTTTTAGTTCGAAAAGTTAAAAAAAATAATTAATTATATGAAGTAAGAGTAAAAAGTATATCCAAAGGTTTAACAAAATAGTTTTATTAAGTAAAGTTAATTATTTGCATGTTAATCATTACTTTTACGGCATTCCCATTTCCTACTGAAAACGTGTGTTTGTTCTTACCCCAAAATCTTCCACTCTTTCAGTGACACAAGTTCGGAGACTCAGTTTGAAGTTGCGGGCGATTTTGAGTTTTATTTAAGTTTTTGTGTTGAGTCATAGAATTTCCTCGCCTTTGTTATTTAAGATATTATTTTATACAGAGGGATATGACTTGTATCTGAGTTTCTTTTGGATTCTCTTGTATAATATTTATTATTATTAATAAATATGTGATTATTATTACTTGGCGTGCTTTGATGAATGAGTTTGATTAATAGAAACAAAAGTTTTCGGCTTTTTCTTAAAAATTGAAACTCGAAATCAAACTAAAGGCTCAATATTAAATAGTAAGTATAGAAAATAGGTTAGTAACACCTTGCTTTTGGTACGATCATGACGTGCTAAAAGTTAGGGCGTTACACTTTGAGTTCTTATTTACTGTTTATGACGCAAAAGCTGATGTGGAGTTACTCTTTATGATAGGTGGGCCATAAATAGGGACAGAGATGAATTTCCTATTGAAAATGATCTTAGAGCATGCTCAATAGTGAACAAATGAAAGGCCAATTTACTATTTGGCCGACAAAAAGTAAAGACCAACCGTTGGAGCAAAATAAAAATGAGTTCCATCATAATATATTCATTGTTTTTCTATGTTTGGGATCTGTACCTTAGGAACTGGTGGAATGGGAGCACACGAGTAAAGTGCAAGGGAAGATGCATGCATGCGGTCATGATGCTCATGTTGCTATGCTTCTCAGTGCTGCAAAGATCTTCAAAGAGCATGAAAAAGATATCCAAGTGTTTGTTTTGATCCTTCTTTTTCCCTCTAAATAATTATACGTGATGATATTTTTCATATCAGTTACAATGTTTGTGTGGTCATTATTCTCCAGTTTGCCATCTTCTCAATCTCAAGAATGTTTGTGGCTCTGCTGTTGAAGTTACTGTCTTTTTTATAATGCATATGTAAAAAAGTCAAATATGGTTGTGTTTTTTATACATGCCAAGATTGCTACAATCATTCTATTAATACATCCGTGATTGTTGTCGAAGAGAATCCTCGACCAAGATCCAAGAAACCAAGATGGGAGAATAACAACAACAAGTGTGGTGGTTCATCATCCAACATCAACTTCCAGCAGCGGAATTCATCGCATTCCACCATTCATCAACTCCCTATCATTGCATTTTCTCTTTTAACAGCTTTCCATTTTTATATCATCAATGAGAAACTACTTTCATAAATGCTATTGCAACAAAAACTAATATGAGCATTATATCATCAACATGCCTAACGGGCATATCAATCAAGCAAATTTTGAACATAAAAGCTAAGTCCGCATAATAAAACAGCAATAAGATTTTAGGAACCAAATTCAGTAAAATATACACAAACCACTCCTCTCGTTCATTCTCAACACCGTTCAGTACCAACAATCATGATCATCAACATTATTTAGTTCTAGTAATAGTAACGATAATCAACAATATAGCGTATGTAACACTGCATTCACAAAACGATTCTTCCAACCGTTCTTCAAAAAATCATAAGTTAACCTCTAGCCTTGAGCTCGGCAAGGCGCCTAGAGAGGTCGTCCTCGTCGACCTTCTCGGTCTCCTTGGCCGGCACGGCGTGCGCTGCCGGCTGAGGGAGTCCGACGGAGACCTCAAGGCCGTAATCGTCGGCGACCTGTTGCATGAGACTGTTGACCTCTCCCTCCGGCGTGGAAAGCGACGTGGATCCAGCCATGGAGCTTTCCATGAACTCAGCCTGGACCTCCATGTTAACGAACTGCTTCTCGAACTGATCCATTGTCTCCGACATCTTCTGAAGGTTTCCGGTGTTGAGCGATGACTCGAGGGACTTGACGATGTTCCCCATGGACTTGCTTATGGTGGACATCTTGGCCTGCGTGTCGAGGCGAGCGACGACGGCGTCTAGGCGCGATGCAAGGCGGAGGTAGTTCATCTGTTCCGTGCGCTTGCGGATGGCGTTCTCCGCGTAGATTCGTGCGCCGTCCATGTTTCCTTTCTCGATGGCCTTCTTGACCTTGAGTTTCTCCGATTTCTCTTCCTTCTCGCACTTTCGTGCCTGGCGCTGTAGCGATTTCGAGGTGAATTTGAGTTCCATGACCTGGTTCATCAGCTTCTCCGTGTTCCCCATGATGATTGATTCGATTCAGCGCTTCCAAAAAGGGATTATCTAGGGTTTTCTCAGAGACAAATTGGGAAATTTTGAAACAACGGGCAGAAAAATAGAAAAGAAGATAGAAAAAGTTGTATTGTGCTTTTTAATGTAGAAAACAGGGAAAGTGTATAGCATTTACCACACGGTTTGGGCTTCTTCTTCGAAACTTCTTTTTTGTTATTCTTTTCAAACTCGCACACGGCCCATTTATTTATTCGAACATGCAAAATATATTGAGCTTGGAAATATGATTACAATTATGTAACTGATACTCCTGCATCATGGTTTAGCTTAAGTATTGTTTTAGTTATTGTCCAAAAATATAATATGCACTGATGGTGTTCAGAAAATTATATTAAGGGTCCGTTTGGAAACACTAAAAAGTTACTTTTTTCAATTTTTGACTTATAGAAAGTTATATTAATGTGTTTGGTATAATTTTTTAGATAAATTTTTAACTTTTCAAAAAGTTATTTAAGAGCTTTTGAAGAAGTTAAAAAATGTGACTTCTCTTATTTTCAAAAGCTATCTTATCACTCTTATTTAATGCACAACTTTAAAACAAGGACTTCTATAATAACTATCCAAACTCAAAATAACTTATTTAAAAGTTATTATTAATAAAAATCCTTATATTTTAAGTTCTTTTTTCAAAAAAATTTATTTAAGAAGTTTAGCCAAACTGATTCTAAGTATTTTGAGCAAACTGAGTATAAGTTAAAGTAGATAGGAAGGAATAGCAAGTTCAAATAAAGCATCAAACTATAACAATAACAAAAGTGACTAGTTTAGGAATCATGAGTAATATGTAATATGTTATGTTGTTATTAAAAATTTTTGCTTTAAAATAGAAAGCATGCATGTAATAATTTTTTTCGGTTTTGCTAGTAGATAATGACTTTCGTAAATAATATGAACAATAGACTTTAAAATTAGTTTAATAAAATAAAAACACACTATATCTCTACAAAAATCACGGAAATCACAAGTGGAGAAAGGGGGTTATCGTATGCGTAACTACATTGTTCACTAAACTCATTGTCTACCTATACTTTTTCTAATTTTTTTGTATATTTGTATCTTAGAGTATGAATAATTGGTAACTTGCATGAACTTTAAATAATTAAATATGACTATAATAATATCATGAATGGTTGAACTTGTATAGAAAAAGGTGTCAAGCATGAAGTCATAACTCTTTACAATTTAGAGAGAAAGCTTAGAGTCCTGGCAATTCTAAATCTATGAATATGTTGATTGTTTAGACATTATATTGTTAAAAAAATAAAGTGCTAGTAATTTACGTATATTTTAGAATAATATATCAAGTACTATAAGCAAAGAGAGCATAATATAAATTTGTAGGAAAGAAAAGAACATATTTCAAAGGAGGAATTAGTGATTATGAAACTAAAAATAATGCAAAATAAGAGGATAAACTTTAATAATGTAGTTTTAATTGACATATTTTTGTATAGATTTTGAGTTCAATGTCTGTTGTCTAAATATTTTTTATTTAAACTTGTACATTTGGTTGAAAACAATTTAAGATATAAACATATACAACAATAATAATTGAGAAAAATAAATAAGTAATTATTGATTTTTCTGTATTTGACATCATATGTGAATACGGTAAATTATTAAATTCATCTTTCATTTATGATCGTTTTATTCTATTTTCAGATGAAATTTATGTTACTCCAATTTAAAAAAAAAAATTAGCTTACTTTAATTTTTGTGATGATTAATAAAAAATTAGTTTATTTTAAATTATTTTATTATGTGTATTTAATTTTATTTTAATTTATTTATTTTAGTCTAGTTTGTTGGCGCATAACTTATTAGGCTATAAAGACATTATGTATAAATTAGATCAGATTGACTATATTATCATTAAACTTTTACAACTGATATAATATTTAATTATGTTTTTTATGTGTTTAAAATTTGTATTATTAGTTGGAGCCTCAATTTTAATTATGACTTTTTTTATTAGGGTACTCGCACGGATTTCATGGACGAGAAGGAATTTACTAGCGCAGCCAAACAAAGAGATCAGGACGCACTTCAGGTGTGTTGGATGTTTGAGCATGTAACTTATATGATTGAGTGGAACCATATTTTGACATTAGTTTCTGCTTTGATCAAGAGATGACAACTTGAGTCTTATATTTTTTACTTATCTTGTGTGGAGATTACTATTATCCTACAAAACGTGACATATTAGTTAGGACTAAATATTGATATAGATCCTGTGAAGAACTGCATCAGTTCATGGGAGTAACTCTACGAGAGACGTTCTATTGAAGATTTCTGTCAACTACTGCTAGGATCTGTACTCAGATCCAATGACAGACAAACACAAAATAAGTAGAATTGTCAACCTTTTATGGTTTTGAGATACTATATATAGGTAATTGGAGGTAGAGCCAGTAGAGGAGCGTCGATGATACATCATGCAGATCATTTGAGGCATTATATTTTCGGATGTGTTTGACTTTTGCGTTCACATGAGGTAGTTGCCTTTGTTGAAAAATCTTATATGAACATGAATGTTGTCTAGAAATTCAGTTGTACTAGTGTGGTTGTACCTCCAGATGTGTCGTGCCACTAATTATAGGCAACAAAACGTGGGTGGATACAGTAGACTGTTTCTCTCTTGGGCACATCATCATATATTTTTGTGTTGATATGAGGGATTTGGCTAGTCCTGATTTTCTCTTATTGAAAGGTATTCATGTATTTTTTTTATTCTGTTTCTTATTGTATAATTGAAAAATAATAGGCTGGATCAACACAAGTTGTGCATCTGTGAAGTAGTTAATCTCTTCCTTCTCTTCATTAGAAAATTTTATGGGTTTAATCTCTATATCTTTGCTATCAGGGTTAATTTGATAGGGATCTGTCATTAGGTCTCTGATCGCAGAATTTTCATAACTTTCAAAATCTACTTGCAAAATCACATTATTAAAATTTTCAGCATTTGACCTCTTTTAACTATTATCAGATCATATATTAAGTCAACTATCAACCTTTTAATATTTGTTCATGCTATTCACTTGGAGAAATATCATCACCAATATCTATAGAAGTTCCTCCACACAAATTAATCAAAAAAATAAATTAAATAATTTTAAGAAGTGTACAGTTATCTAACGATTGTGTCCATTTTTTATTAGATATATATTATCATGTAACGGATACTTAAATCACACAAATTTTTATGCAATAATATGTGACTAAAAATAATTTATTTTTTAATTTTGAGAGAGTATTGAAATAATTTTTTCTTTTTAATTTAGACATTCATGTATATGATATGTATATATTATAATATTCCTCTTCTGTTTATATATGACAACAATATTTGAGAAAGAAAAAGAACGTTTTAGATTGTATTTGAAGCTTATTTGAGGGATAATTGTTGTACAAAATTCTGTTTATTATTATTTGACATGTAATAATCTGGATTATTAATAACACGTAATCCATTTTTTAAGAAAAATTAATGTGGATCTAATACTACCATTATCCCAGATCATTAGATCAAACTTCCTGAAATTGAACAAAAAGGAATAAGAAATCTGAAATATTTGTGAAATTTTATATTATTGAAAAGCTTAACGAAAACTCTCTAAACTTCTTAATTAAATCGCACTACATTTATCAACATAGGAGAAATATCTATACAATAATTGTACTATGCTCATTTCTTTTTTTCTTCAAATTTTCTCTTCAACTTTTACATTTTTCTCATAATAGAAAATACAAATTTTGCTATTGTTTATGTTTTCCTATCTCTATATTTATGTGATAAATGAGATGATCAATGAAGCATCATGACGCTTGCAAATTCTTCATAGCTAACTTGACCATCTCCATCCAAATCTGCCTCTCTAATCATTTGTTCAGCCTCTTCATCTGTCAACCTCTCTCCCATATTCATCATTACTTGTCTCAGCTGTAAAGCATCAAAAATAGTTTCTCAGTGATCCATGATAATCTCCACTTTGTTATGATAGTATCCGTTTTGCACTAATTTAGGTTATCACATATTATTTTTTGATGATAAAAAATGTTAAAATATAACAGCTTTAACATTTTAACTAATCCCATATAACTATCTTTTTTTTTTCTAAAGACTCAAAAGAAACAATATAACATATATGATACAAGGACACAGGACACGAATAGGAAACATGTTTATAAGCGAATTTCAAAATTTTATATGACACAAAGACATATATATATATATATAAATAATAATATATACTATTTATAGATTTATTTTAAGAATACATGTTAAGAATAAAATTGGACACGTTGACACATAATAGTATTTAGGTGTGTCAAAGTGTGTCATCAAAAGAATTTTTTATTTTTTATTAAGACACGGTTAAACAGACACGCATATCGAACGAGTGTCGATAAGTGTCATGTCCGAAATGTGTCGAAACCACAACTCAGTAAAGTGTTTGTGCTTGGTAGAATAGAACTGAAAACAGGGCAAAATTGATGCATGTTTTACCTCAGTGGCTGATATGTATCCATCTTGATCTCTATCAAATACTTTGAATGCTTCTTTTAACTCCTCAGCCAAATTTTCCTGCCAAATCCATCAAACATTAAATAAGTTTCGAAATTGAAAGACAGATTAGGCATGTTAAGCAAGGTAGAAGAAGCTAAGTACCTTCATTTTTGTAGCCATGATATTGATGAACTCTTCAAAATCTATGCTCCCACTCCCGTCAATATCAACTTCACTAATCATATGTTGGATTTCTTCTTTTGTTGCATTACCTTCCAATGATTTAATAATGGTTGCCAATTCATCCACGCTAATAAATCCTATATTCAAATCAGTTTAAAAAACAAACGAAACTAAAAAAGAAGGAGTTTGGGATAAAAAAGAAAAATATACACACCGTCATGGTCCTTGTCAATGAAGCTAAAAGCTTCTCGGAATTCAGCAACTTGATCTTCTGTCAATGCATCTGGCGCCATGAAATTAAATTATTGGTGTATGAAAACAAGAACACGATATACAATGATGAGAAATGTGTTGTTCATTGTGTTTATATAGAAACATGTATACGCGTGTGGTGTTTCTCATAGTCAAAAGAGGACCAAGGCATAGAAATTTTCCAGAAGGGTCGTCGTCGTTATAGATTTATATTCAATGTGGGAAAAGTTGATCAACAATTCATATTCACTTTCTGCTCCCATTTGATTCCAACTTCTCTTTCATCGGTCAATCAAATGCGACTTTTATAAATTTTATTTCATCACACTTGCATGCCAATTTGCAATAACTCCACGGAATTGCATTGCATATACTTGATTACTTGCATTTTTATGTAAAAGATAAATGAATTTGAATAATTTGAAGTTTAATTTTTATTATGATTTTTAATAAGAACAAACTTTTCTTAAACAACTAGACATATAATCATTTGTGTAATTTTTTTTAATTTAAATTTTTGAAAGGAGTATTATATATTAATTTTTTTACTAAAAAAATAAGAGACGTGTTAGACATATAACTATTCATATGTTTTTTTATATTAGTTTAAATTTATGGGATAAGTGATAACAGTTAATAAAAAATAAATGAACAAAAAAAAATTTAAGAGTTTGAATTCTTATTGTAAAAAAAAAAAAGATAAATACTATTTTATTATTAGTTGAAAAAGAAACAATTTCTAATCTTCTTTTATTTTACTATTGAAATGAAAAACTATTATGCGGAGCCATTTATAAGTACGGATAACTTTTTTCAAAATATTATTTTGGACTTTAAAAACAAATAAATGAATAATGAAGAAATATAAGTAGATTGTAATAGCTTATTGTGCAGGTTATCTAAGTCCTTTATCCTTATCGGATTCTTGATATTTTTATAACTCATTAATGGAGAAATTAAAAAGCGTTTCAACATTCATAAAAGTGTGTTGTGATGACTTTTCTGATGGCTTGACTATATATAGCTTTTCATTAGTATTTCATGAACACAACCCCTTATTTATAAGCTTAGGAGACATATAGTATCAACTCCGTACTTCTAAATCAATCATTAAAGTATTTGGGCAGAGTTTCAACATGGTCAGTAGTAAGACCTTGTAATTTTGTGGTTCGTGTTTAATATTGGAAAGCTAATATCAATTTAATTGTATATAGAACTTTTTTTTTATTTTGGTTATTTTAACCGCATTTGTATGCCAACAAAAAAATTTGACAAGCTATAAAAATATAAGATAAAGTATCTTGTTAAATTACTAAACTAAAAAAATTGAGTTGATAATTAAATAATAATAAAAAAATAAATTTTGATATTTTTATAATATTTTTTTAAAATTTGTTTATATTTTAGTTATAAAAAATATAAGAACAATTTTTAATCAGTCAACTTTAAACAATTATAATTAATAATTATTAAGTTTGTATTTTTAAAAGATAAATTTTAAATAATTACTAACTAATGATAACTAATTAGTATAAAATATTGTTAAGTACATAATAATTTTTGTAAACAATGTGAATAATAAATTTTAAAATTAGTTTAATAAAAAACACATTATACCTCTATAAAATTTACAAATAAAAGAAAGAGGTTACTATATACATAACTGTATTGTTAATTAAATTTATTATCTTACTATATTTTTTTAATTCAAAAATATTCATTAACTTGTTATTGGTAGACCTTTATTAATTAACTAACGGGATTGTTTAGTTATATTTTTCCTATACCAAAACTACCCACATGAATTATGTGGCCATAACAGAAGCTCCTTGATGACAAATGCCGGGGCTTCTTATACTATTATGACGCTTAGTTATTATAATTAATTAAAAGTAACACATCAAAACAAACAAGTTTGATGGAAATTTGAGTGCGTAGGAAGAAGAAGTGGGAGGATAAACATAAACAATTAAATTAAGCAGCGCGTTGAACAATTGTTTGAATGCATAAAAGGCTGAGTCGGCGCTGTCGCGTCTATCAAATATCAACAACGCCGCAACTGCATGGTTAGTTGTGACTTGTGAGAACAGCTCCCAACACAAGTACACAACTATAAACGCATAATCTAAGTTCACACATCATATATTCATAATTCTTATTTTCTTCACCTATAAAATTCATCAATAAATTTATGTTCTTTATAAACTACTCACTCCTGCAAAATTCACATTCATTCCAAATTCTCTTCTTTATAATATTTTATTATTCTTTGTTATTTTCATTTCCATATATATAATCTCATAAGATGCTACATAAATATAAAATATAAATAGCTAACAAATTATAACTTAAATGGCATAATCTCTTTATCCTCATCTAGAATCGAATCTCACTCCTAACTTAAAAAAAAATAAAAAAAACATCATGAATGATTTATTTGTTATTTTAATTAAAACGGGGCTAAGAGCCCTTGATGAGTGATTCGTTAGTGTGCAATAATTTTGCACAAACGTTTACCATTTATTTTTTGAACTGGATCCGTTCTTTTTATTGTCACACATTAACTGGGCCTGGATTTGTTTAGTTTGGGCCCAGGTTCCATTATTTTGGGCCTTTAGTTTGGGTTCCATTTCGACAATACATGGAACATATTGCTTTCTAGTTTGTGGTTTCTTCTTAGAAGTTTGTCCCCAATTTACAGTGAAAGCAGCTCAGCTCAAATGCGAAAGAAAGAATCTCCTTTTCTTTTGTTACTGAGCAGAGACCGTTCTTGTCTCCATTCTTGATTCCTTCACGCTGGTTAGCTCTCCTCTCTCTTTCTCTGTGCATGCCCTAACTCAGTGAAGCAGGAATATGAAGCTCACTTTTCTAGAACACAGAGCTATCTCTTTGGATACTTGAGATTCTAAATGCTCTTTCCAATTAATGCTTCGATCTAGGTTTTTTTTATATTGATCGCATTGCTACCTACATTCCGCTACCTTTTGTATGATTTAATGGTTATTGAAGAACTTTACTTTCACTGCACATTGAATGGACATTTCATGTTAGGGTTTAGGGTTTAAGCCTCAGGATTTTGTTGCGTTTTTGCTGAATTTTTTTTAGAAGATTTGTTAGCACCATTTATCACTGTCATCGTTCGATCATATTCATATGTAACGACGATTCTTAAGAAAGAAAAGAAATTGATGTTTTGGGGGTAGGGACGCTGGTTGTGAACTTGTTGAATAGACTCGAGTTATTTCCTCCGACCATAATTTCTAATTTGATATTTGAGAGTTGTTTGTGTTTGATGCGTAACAATAGCACCTTGTTTCTTTTCAACAGAACAACATGAGCATGGAGTGACTTTTGTGACACACCTCTTTGGAACGTTTCTTCTGAGTTGTGATTGTTGTCTTACACTAACGTGATCCGGACTTGTACTCTTAGCATGGTGATGGGTTTGGAAAAGGATCCTCGTGTGTTTTTAGATGTCTCAATTGGCGGGGACCCTGTGGAAAGAATTGTAATACAGGTATTAACTATTGAGTTCAAACAGAAAATTTCTTGTTTGCATTCTGTTTGATATTTATATATAGTTGAAATTCTTGGCATCATGGGATTGTATGAGGTTTATGCTCTTAAAATTGTGCAGCTTTTTGCTGGTGTTGTTCCCAAGACAGCTGAGAATTTTCGGGCACTCTGTACAGGTATCTTTATATTATTCAAATGCATATCCTTTTGCAATTCTATCTGTTCTTTATTTGTTTGGTCCTGCTTGGAGAAAACATAATTCATATAAGAATTTTCTAATGTTAAACCGTCGAGCTTCTTGTTGACCAAGGAGTTTTGGTTCACTGGTTAGGTAGACACTAGCAAATGGTAAAGGTCCAGAATTTAAAATGTTTGTATGAATATGGACTAGGCATTGTTATAATTTTGCAATCTTTTATTAGTTGAATGATGCATGA
The DNA here is from genome assembly GCF_000817695.3 of Arachis duranensis. Lineage (NCBI taxonomy): Eukaryota > Viridiplantae > Streptophyta > Magnoliopsida > Fabales > Fabaceae > Arachis > Arachis duranensis. Next base: position 15,170,996 of record NC_029777.3, read on the forward strand.
TTTTAACTTCTACTAAATGGATTTATAAGGTAACCCTTTCTGAAAAGGGGAAAAAAAATTTACATGTATCTTTCAGGCTATTATTGTAGATGTTCTGTCTTCTGTTTGTAGGGGAGAAGGGCATTGGGGCATCCACGGCGAAACCTTTGCATTATAAAGGGACAAGTTTTCATCGAATAATTAAAGGTTTTATGGCTCAAGTAAGTTGCTCTTCATGGTTATTCTGTTCATGATTGTTAAAGCTAATTATGGAGTACTTGAGTAGATATCTTGTCATCTTGGAGTTTTATAGTTTATGAGTTAATTTTGTGGCTGTGAGGTGACAGCATTGACATTGCCTTTGGCCTTTACATCATTTTTGGTTTGCACATGAGTGTTTCGTTATTTTCTCATTTCAATATCCGATAATTCACCCGCTTTTTTCTTGACAGGGTGGTGATTTTTCAAGGGGCAATGGTATGCTTTTTATTTTTATGGTTTGCCCCTCTCATTGGATCTGTAGACAGCTTTTTGACTTCTTTACTTTACCAAGATTTCTAAAAGCAACCATTGACTGATGACAGGCACTGGTGGAGAAAGTATATATGGAGGAAAATTTGCAGGTAAATTTACTATCTGAGAGGAAGTTTATGAGTATTCAAAATTTGAAAGGAAATATCACTTATTGTCGATTTGTTTAATGATCTATTAATAATCTTTACATGCAAATACTTCTTTGTTGCAGATGAAAATTTCAAACTATCACATGATGGACCTGGTGTTCTTTCCATGGCTAATAGTGGAGCTAACACAAATGGGTCTCAGTTCTTTATTACCTTTAAGCGGCAACCACATCTTGATGGGTATGGAAGCTTTCCATATTTTTTGTTTAAGTTTGATATGTTCTTATTTGTGTACCAAATCTGGATTACTTCTTGTTGATCTGCCTAGAATTTTGCACAGAAGTCTGTTTTCCAGTTCTGTTGCTGCTACTGTTGTTGTTTTATATGGCCTTCTTTTATGTTTTCATTTTGCTCTGAAAGTTATAGTTTCTAATTTTCCTTGTCAAATGGCACGGTTTTAAATAATAATACCTTCACACCATGTAGTAAACACGTTGTTTTTGGGAAAGTTGTCATGGGAATGGACATCCTGAAGAAAATTGAGCTGGTGGGATCTTCTGATGGGAAACCTGTTCAGCCTGTCAAAATTATTGATTGTGGTGAAGTTTCAGAGACAAAAGTCCAGCATGCTGTTGAGAAGGACAAAGGTACTTGTTAAAGAAATAAACATTGATGAAGATGTTATAACGTTGTTGTTTCTATATGCTGCAACTCAAATTTTTTGTAATGTTTATATATTTATATTTTTTTTTCATGTTAGGGAAAAAGAGAAAATCAGGGAAATCTGTATCTCCTGATGATGGTTCTGCCAAAAGATCAAGGGGTAGAAGGAAAAAAACTTCAAAAGATACTAAGAGAAGGAAGAAGAGATACTCAACATCAGATAGTGATGGTAGTGGCAGTGACAGTTGGATAAGCGCAAGCATGAGAAGAAGAGGAGAAAGGGACAAAAGCATAGAAGGCGCCAGCACACTAGAAGTAGAAGATCAAGACACAAGTCCAAATGGTATTGTTTCGAGGTTTAACTAGTCTTTAGCATGGTCTCTTATGTTTCTCCCTCAGAATTTGCATGATAACTGCTTTAATTGAACTACTTACCTGTTTCAGGAGTTCAGAGGATTCAAGTGATACAGAAAGTGAAAGTTCTAGTGCTAGTGGCAGTAGTTCTGGCAAGGAAAAGGCTGATCGTCGTGGCTCTAGATCTAAAGCACTTGCTGACAATAAACCACAAAGGAATTTAGGTATGTTATGTGTATCATTCTTTTGTACATGTCCTCCAACTCTCACCTTTCCCCTTTCTTTGAACACGAACTGGGGGGAGTAAAGTACATTTATGAGTAATGTTATGTAGATATTGCTGTCTAAGCTACCATTGCTCTTGGTACAGACACAGGAAAGCAATCTTCTAGTCCCCCTATAAAAAGTAAAAGTATTTCAGAACAAGGGATGGATACTAAGGCTAGAAGAACTGTGGACAAGGAATCACATGAAGAAGGTGAACTGTCTCCGGAAAATGATGAACTTCTGAATAATGGGCATGATACTCGGGCCAAACTTAGTAAACCTTCTAAGCAACAGACCTATTCAGATGATTCAGATCAGAATAGGTTTCACCTCTTGGCTTTTTATATTATCTCATTTGAAATCTTTTGAAATTTTGCATAATTTAATGTCAACTCCATCCAATTATAAGAATGCATCTCCAGTTTTTCTTATTTTTGTCATATCCTTTTTTCTTTCAGAGGTGCAAGTCCTGGAAGAGGTCCTGCTGGGAAGTCTGGGGAGCTAAACCAGGGACACAGTGTATTGGCTAGTCCTGGTCAAAAAGCATCTGAACCAGCATCTAAAACCCAGGGCTTTTCGAAAAGTCCTTCACCACATGGTATGCCTAAGCGTATAAAAAAAGGACGTGGCTTTACAGAGCGCTATGCCTTTGCACGCAGATATCGTACTCCATCTCCTGAACGTTCTCCCCCTGCATATCGTTATGGCGATAGAAATATTAGAAGGAACTTTGACAGGTATGCCTATATCATTTTGCTAAGCTAGATTCTTTGGAACATGTTGGATATTGTTCTCAGTTTTATGTTATTTTTAGAAACTCAAGCTACAGAAGATATTCTGAGCGCTCCCCTCCAAGACGTTTCCGGAGCCCACCAAGGGGTGGAAACCGTCCAAGGTGCTTCCTCCCTCTCATTTGCCGTCACGTAGTTATCCCTTGTTACCTTTTATTGTTACTTAACGAGATCTTAACCATATATAACTGGAATTGTCTATGCACATGCTGTGGCATGATGGATGCTTCATTAAACTAATTTTTCTTCTAACTATAACTGCATTTTCATGGTTATTGTGTTCTTATACTATACCTTTGTCCTCCTTTCTTATGTTTTTCTGTAATTGCATTTTGATATAAACAAGTAGTGTTTCTCTCATGGAATCTAGTACACAAAAATGGAAAACAATAGTGCTTAAGCTTAATACATATACTTGTTATTTTAGATACCAAAATAGAAGAAGTCGAAGTAGGAGCATCTCTCGCAGTCCAGTGCGTGGCCGTTTTAGAGACCATGGTCGCAGCCAGAGTCCAGTACGTAGTCCTAGTCCTGAAGACAGGAGGCCTCCAATAAGTGACAGATTGAAATCCCGACTTGGTCCTCGTAATGATCTACCCTCTCCGGACAAAGGCAGGTCAAGGTCCAATTCCAGGAGTAACAGATCTTCTAGTTCCAGATCACCTGATGCGACGCCACCAAAACGACGACATGATAAAAGGACATCATCTCGAAGCAGGTCTAGATCAAGCTCATTGTCTGGACAAAAGGGGTTAGTTTCTTATGGAGATGCAAGTCCTGATTCTGGGGCAACGTAGGTATGGTGCTAGTAGTAAATCCCAAGCCTTGACAGGAGCTAAAATTGCTATACATCCTATAAAAATATCCAGTTGGTGGGAAATGTGGCCATAATTTTTGTCTGCTTATTCATCCGCTTGTCCTTAGTTGAATTAGGATGTTAAACCTGTAGAGCCTATTTTAAGTGTTACCATTTAACTTTAACCAAGTCACCAAGTCTCCTGAAGCCGTTTAGTTCAAGTAGGTTGTTGGGGCCAAAACTTTTAAGAGACGCCTCTTAAACTGGTTCCAATTGTACATTATCTTAAGCTGGCATTGTTGTGCTCATTATTTTCTTGAGAATAATTTGTGAACATGATAACATCTCTCCCTTTGTTTCTGACGTGTCATATTTTGGTTGTGAAATGTTAAGTCATTGGTGTTCTACCTCACTCTTCCATTTTTCAATGCTTTTGCTCAAAAAAAAAGAGTAAACAAATAATCATCATCAACAATACTTTGGTTTCTCATTTATAGTTCAGATGGAATAATGAGCACACATTAGCTCAGGTGAAGATTATATACCCATTTTCCATAGATAAAAAATCTTGCAAAATAAATAAAGATGATGCCAAAAATATAAATATTAGATATTTCAAGTGTACGCTTTAAATTTATTAGAAATAAAAGAATTTCTCGTAATTTCTAATGGAGATTGGAGTCTTTTAAGTTAGGGTGCCTCACAGGAAATTAATCCATTGTATACTCGTTGTGGCTGCTAAAAGAAGCCCTTGTAACTTGTAACTAGCTTTTCACAGCAGACTATTCTTTGATCAAGAAACACTTTTGGATTTGATCTTTTATACATCCCAATCGTTTTGAGTCATTAGTGTAGAATTTTTGTTTGGGCAGTCTAAGATATTTTATAGAGTGAATATCCAATCCGTCATTGACAATTATTTCAAAAGGACTATGAGGTTCTTAACAAAAAAAATATCCAACTTGGCTTTTGAACTTTATTTTTTTAGAACTGATTAGTCTTTGTGCAAAAAAAAGTACTGATACAGGGACTAATCAGTCCCATAAAAATAAAATTCAAGAGCCGTTTAAAATTTTTTTCTATTTTTTTATACGTGGGTCGAATAAGAAAAACTACTTAACACAAACAATATGTTTTATGTTTTGATCTTTTATGTTTTGCAACTGAGTGCATTGATCCGGGTTAACGCAAACGAAACACTATAATGTTCATTGCGACCGAAAGGTGCCCTTTTTTAATGAAAAAGTATAGGGTACTGATTCGACCGTTACAAATATCAAGTAATAACTCGGCCAAATAAAGCATAGCTCGGCGTTATGCGTTACAAACCGAGTTCAACGGCCTACATACTAGAATCAAAACGTCGGACTAGACATCATCACCCATTAAGCCTTATTATTATCCTCCAATTCAGACGATGAAGCAGAAGCATAAACGACCTGTTTCTCAATATTGACTTAAGTTTCGGAGTGCTTTTGCAGGTACACTCCCCCCTTGTTCCTTGCTCACGCTTATTGTAATCGGACATCTTCTTGGAGAAAAGCTTGGACTTACATCAAGCTCAAAGGTCGGCACCGAAGATAACAACTCGGCGTCGACTCCCAGAGACCGAGCTCTCCCTTCAGGTATACATACAAGAACATGTACCAATATACTATTTGTCAACTTATTGCCAATAATAATTAATTATTATATTTTAAATATACGTATAAGAAGACACATTCAAAAAATACATATATAACGATACTTTCATTAGACACAGCTATAAAAAAATATTTTTATTAGACACATCCACAAAGACACTTTCATTAAATACAATCATAAATAAGAGTTAACAGAAATTACCAAAAATACTGTTGACAACATAACAGAATTATTTTCTAATTCTTTTCACATCCATTTTATCTCCAAGGTAAAAAAAAAGGAAAAAGAAAAAAGAAAGAAGATGTACCTCTTATCAAATAACTTTTGAATATCAAAAGTTTTTAACTTTTAATAAGCAAAGTTCAAATTCCATTCTTCTGAGAAGAAATAAATTTGAGAATTAGTTATTAAAAACTACTTAATTATGAAAATATCCAATAATTTTTCCAACTCGGACTCAACTTTTATGGATTACACAAATTGAAATTAGATATATGAGTAATTCAATAATTCTCATTTCTCCCTGCTCATATACTAATACATAGGATATATGATAGAAATTCAAGTGTAATCAATTTCATGTAAAAATAATAATTGAGAATCGTTACATAAAAATTTAGTTAAATTAGTCCATTTATTTAATAGTTCTAAACTATCAACTTTAGTTAACTACATCTAAATTTTTACCCAATTATATATTTCATATTTATTTTGTCTGAAAAGACCAAATTTAAAAAATATAAAAATAATAAAATGTCATAGCATGAGAGCCAAAACATGAAAATAGGAAAAGGGAACAAAAAGATCCCAAATAGATAAAAGAAAGAGATTGCTTTTTCTGGTTGGAGGAATGCAAATTGGAAAGGGGGACAGAAAAGAAAAGAAAAGAAAACGTGTTTTTGAAGAGTAGAAAGTAAGTGCGGTGAATGGAAAAGACGATTTGAGTGTGTTGATAGCATTTTAGGTATCGAATGAGGTGAATATCTCCCAATAATCTGAAGCAGTGTGTCTGTGCATGGCGTCAGAAACGGCGTCGTTGGTTGAAATTGAAACGACGACTGTGTCTGAGAAAATAGGGAAGCATAGGATTCTTGCAGAACTCAAGCGCCTCGATCAAGACATCAAATTCCTTCAGGTTCTTTCTTTCTATCTTATAAAGTTTTGTTTTTTGGAAATGGGGATGGGTAAAAGTTGTTAATTTTGATTTGCTTACTTGGAAAGTGAAATCTAATTTTGTTGCAAGCAAAGTTCTTTGCAAATTCTGAATTGTTCTGTTCTCGTTTGTCTTTTAGATTCATTTCCTGTGTTCTCTCGAACTATGCAGGAAGAATTGGAAGAGCTTGAGAAAGCAGATAATGTGTCAATCATATGCATAGGGTAAGCATTTTTTTTTTTTGGGCAAAGATGAAATCAGAAATTGCTGATATATAATATAAGAAGAATGTTGAAATTGGTGATGATGAACTAATTATTGTCTCAATTAGAAGTTTTATATTGATAAGGCTTAAATTTCAGTTTGCTGCAAAACGTGGAAAGTAGGCCTGATCCACTTCTTCCCGAGTAATTTTCCATTATCCTTCTGTTTATGCTTTCAATTTGTGTTTTGATGCATAATGATGATGATGATGATGATGATTTAGATGTGTTTGATAACAGAATCCATGGAGCAGTAAACGTGTTATGGGATCGATGGTTTGAAGGTCCTCAGGAGCCACACGAATGTACATGTTTGATTCTATGACTTTAATTAGAGCGTAATTGAGGATATGTACAAGTACAATTATTCTTTTTAACGAACAAATCCTTGGTTTCATTGTTTAAGAAAGACGATGCATGTGAACTGAACAAACTCTGTTCATGGCTTCAGCACAATTAAAAGTTTGACTCACTGTCAAAATAATATCTTAAATACTAAATTACATCAGATCATTAGACCATGTTTGGGTATTTGAATCCAATGCAGCTTATTAAGATGCATTTTTTTTGGTTGGGACTTATCTTATACATTAGGCCAAATGAGTTACTGTATATAGAAGGCGGGATTCGAATCCTCGACTCTTGTTTGAGCAGACGAGTGAGCTGAATATTCGACCAAACTAAGTTAATGTCTTTATTAAGGATGTCCTCATCTTCTTCGTCCATGGATTATGGGTATATCTAGCTATGCTTCTTTCTCTTAAATGGGCTCAAACACAAGGCCTCCTGCCCACCCAAAAAAATAGAAGAAAAACTGCCAAGAGAGGGCAGTGCTTGGAGGATTGATTATTGATTTATTAATGAAAAGGTAGTAGATAAAGATAAAATGGTTCATGACCAAAAATAGAAAAAGAAAGAATGGTTAATTTGCACTTAAACTAATGTCGAGAGTTTGAATCTTATCTTATAGGTGTAGTAATTTATTGGTAAGAAAAATTAAAAAAATGCTAGTAAATTGTGATAGAAACAATTGGAGGACACAGACATGTATGGTCACTATAGAGTAGACATCAGCCAAATTGTGTTTCATTTGAAACCATGGTTGCTAAGTGCAACAATTATCTTATGGTTGAAACGGTTTATAGTTTCTGTGTTTTTTGTTTTAAGATTAATTAGGAATATATGTTAAGGTTATTGATTTTTTTTAAAAAAATTAAAGTACTTATTATAAATTAAAACTTAAAATTTTACTAATAATAATTTTTACATATACCAATAGAATATATATTAGTTAAACTCTCAATTTTACTACAGGAACATATATAACATATTCTGACGATTGCATCCCTCATTTGACGTCAGCTTGTTATGCATCCTAAGTTCATTAAAAGCTGTTCATACCCTGGCCCAACGACGAAGGCCCAGGTCCAAATAAAAGGCCTAATCTAAAGGATTAAGCCTAGCTAAGTACCGACCTTCCCGTAAGAAGTCGGTATCAACCACGACTTGGTCTGAAGAAGTCGGATGTGAGATTAGCTGGCAGATAAACACTCATTCAAATGAGTAACCGCCCCTAAAATCTCTCTAACCGCTTCATAAAGCCATATCTTAACCTCCCCAAGATAATGGGGCGGAATCTCCGGTTACCCACCGTAACATTGGCGCCGTTGCCGGGGACCCGAGAGATCATCCATTGATGGCGGACAGATCCCATGAAGAAGGCCATGTGGAAACAGATTCCGAACAAGAGAATCTGGACACAGGTAATAACAATGTGGACTTAACCCTCCACCAGGAGGTTAACCATCAGCAGAGAGAGGGCGCCTCCGGGGTAAAAAACCCGAAGGCAAACCTATCAAAAGCGGCGATGAAGTGGTTCGATAGCCTTCCCCCAAGATCGATCACTAGTTTTGAAGACCTCTCAAGGAAGTTTTTGATGAGGTTCTCAATTCAGAAAGACAAGGTGAAGCACGCACCGAGCCTCCTGGGAGTAAAACAGGAGGTCGGAGAATCTTTACGAGCCTATATGGAAAGGTTCAATAAAGCTTGTTTGGAGATCCAAGACTTGCCCACAGAGGCAGTCATAATGGGGTTAGTCAATGGGCTCCGAGAAGGTCCCTTCTCGCAGTCCATATCTAAAAGACACCTCGTTTCCCTAAGTGATGTACAAGAAAGAGCTGAAAAGTACATCAATATGGAAGAAAACGCCAAGTTAAGAGACCTGAGTTGGCGATCTGGACCCCCTCCCTCAATTAAAGAGAGGGAGAGGGAAGCCAAGAAAAAGGAAGAACTCGGTCTCGAGAGGCCCAGGAAATATCACTCTTATACTCCTCTAAAAACTTCTGTAGTGGATGCATACAGAGAGATTTGCCACACTGAAAGGCTGCCACCCCCTAGACCTATTAAAAATAAAAAAGGGGGGAGCCGCAGCGATTATTGCGAGTACCATAAAATATATGGTCACTCCACTAACGACTGTTACGACCTTAAGAA
>NC_029777.3:15180385-15182036 GCF_000817695.3 Arachis duranensis
ACATACCACCTTTGGGAAAGGGCTGAGATAAAAAACCTTAAGCGTGGACTACATTGTTGTGGATGTAGCTTCATCCTACAATGCCCTAATCAGTAAAATAACTCTAAATCGGTTGGGAGCCATGGTCTCTACTCCTCACTTCTGTATGAAGTTTCCAACAAAAGATGGAATTGCCACCGTTAAGGGAGACCAAAAGCTGGCGAGAAAATGTTACAATGAAAGCTTGAATTTACGAGAAAATGGCAAAGAAGTCAATACAAATGAACTCAAAGGAGTACGAGTAAAGGAAGAACTACAGCCAAAGCCTGAAGGAAAGACGGAGGTAGTTCAGATCGCAGAAGAGGTCGGAAAAGACAACAACATAGGAGCCAATATGAGAACGGAGTTAAAAAATGACCTCATAAAACTCCTAAAAGAGAATTCCGATCTCTTTGCTTGGAAGGCTTCCGACATGCCCGGGATTGATCCCAAGCTCATGTCCCACAAACTCTCGGTTTACCCAGGGTCCCGACCTGTACAACAAAGAAGACGCAAGCTCGGCACAGAGCGAGCCCTAATAGTAGAAGAGCAAGTACAGGCGCTCCGGGAGGCCGGCTTCATTAGAGAGGTCAAGTACCCAACGTGGCTAGCCAATGTAGTGCTAGTCAAAAAACAGAATGGTAAATGGAGAATGTGCGTCGACTATACCGACCTAAATAAGGCATGTCTTAAGGACCCTTATCCCCTACCAAGTATTGATACCCTAGTGGACTCCAGCTCGGGGTACCAATACTTGTCGTTCATGGACGCCTACTCAGGATATAACCAAATCCCGATGTATGAGCCAGACCAGGAAAAAACATCATTCATCACACCCAAAGCCAACTATTGCTACGTGGTCATGCCATTCGGATTAAAGAATGCAGGCGCCACATATCAAAGGTTGATGAATAAGGTGTTTTCCCCCCACCTGGGGAACCTAATGGAAGTATACGTCGACGACATGCTAGTAAAGACCAAGGAAGAAGTCGACCTCTTAACCGACCTCTCACAAGTCTTTGACACCATAAGGTCGCATGGGATGAGACTAAATCCTGCAAAATGCGCCTTGGCGGTGGAAGCAGGAAAATTTCTAGGATTTATGCTAACACAAAGAGGGATTGAGGCCAATCCCGATAAATGTGGAGCCATCCTAGAAATGAAAAGCCCGACTTGTTTGAGAGAGGTCCAGCAGCTCAATGGCCGACTTGCAGCCCTCTCCAGATTTTTGGCAGGATCGGCACTAAAATCCCTTCCACTATTTTCCTTATTAAGAAACGGATGCCCATTCGAATGGACTCCGGAATGCGAGGAGGCGTTCCAAGAGTTCAAAAGGTTTTTAAGCCAACCCCCTATTCTAACCCGACCAGTACCAGGACAAGACCTCGTTCTGTACCTATCCGTAGCAAACAAGGCTGTCTCGTCGGCCTTGATAAAGGAAGACAAGGTCGGGCAACACCCAGTCTACTTCATCAGTAAGGTCCTGCAAGGCCCTGAACTAAGGTACCACAAACTAGAAAAGTTTGCCTACTCCTTAGTGATAGCCTCACGAAGGCTACGACCTTACTTTCAAGCGCACACAATCAGAGTCCGTACGAACCAACCCATGAAGCAAATCCTCCAAAAGACGGGT
>NC_029777.3:15182082-15183567 GCF_000817695.3 Arachis duranensis
TCCGAGTTCGATCTGAGATATGAAACTCGGACAGCAATTAAAGCCCAATGTCTCGCCGACTTCGTTGCAGAATATGCAGGGGATCAAGAGGACAAACCGACTACATGGGAACTCTATGTAGACGGATCCTCCAACAAAACAGGAAGCGGCGCAGGCATAATATTAGTAGATGAAAGGGGAACCCAAATAGAGGTTTCCTTAAAATTTGAATTTCCGGCTTCAAATAATCAGGCAGAATATGAAGCCTTGATAGCCGGACTAAAATTGGCAGAAGAAGTCGGCGCTACAAAAGTGATGATATACAGCGACTCACAGGTGGTGACCTCCCAAATAAGCGGAGAATATCAGGCAAAGGACCCTAATATGAAGAGGTATTTGGAAAAAACTTTGGAACACCTTGGGCGCTTTGCAGAAACCGAGATCAAACACATAACTCGGGATCTAAATAGCAGAGCGGATGCCCTATCCAAATTAGCAAGTACCAAACCAGGAGGAAACAACAGAAGCCTGATTCAAGAAACCCTCCAAGAACCCTCGGTAACAAAAACAGAAGATAAACAAGAAGTACTTGAGGTAGTCGGTTTAAACCTCGGATGGATGAATCCCTTAGTCGAATACCTGAAATTCGACATCCTTCCCAAGGAGGAGAGAGAAGCTAAAAAGATCCGAAGGGAAGCACAACATTACACCTTGGTGAGAAATGTCCTCTACAGAAGAGGGATATCAACACCATTATTAAAGTGTGTACCGACCTCAAGAACCACCGAGGTATTAGAGGAAGTACATAGCGGGATCTGCGGAAATCATCTCGGAGCAAGATCGCTAGCCAGAAAAGTAATCCGAGCCGGATTCTACTGGCCGACCTTGCAAAAAGATGCCACAGAATTTGTGAAAAAGTGTCAACCGTGCCAGATGCACGCAAATTTCCACGTGACTCCCCCAGAGGAGCTCATTAGTATCACTTCTCCATGGCCTTTTGCGAAATGGGGAATGGATTTGTTAGGTCTTTTTCCCCAAGCGCCAGGACAAGTCAAATACTTGATCGTGGGAATAGATTACTTCACAAAGTGGATAGAAGCAGAACCATTAGCTACTATTACCGCTCAAAGAAGTCGCAGGTTCCTTTACAAAAATATCATCACAAGATATGGGATACCTTATTCCATTACCACGGATAATGGAACCCAATTCACCGATGCTACCTTCAGAAGCTTAGTAGCCAGTATGAAAATTAAACATCAGTTCACCTCGGTGGAGCACCCACAAGCCAATGGGCAAGCCGAGGCAGCCAACAAAGTCATACTGGCAGGACTAAAGAAGAGACTACAGGAAGCAAAGGGAGCTTGGGCTGAAGAGCTCCCTCAGGTGCTATGGGATTATAGGACAGCCCCCCAATCCGCCACAGGAGAAACACCTTTCCGACTAGTCTATGGTATAGAAGCCATGATTCCAATAGAAATCAATGAGCAAAGCCCAAGGGTAATT
>NC_029777.3:15184096-15192495 GCF_000817695.3 Arachis duranensis
AATCCCATGAACCGACCTAAATGGTCGTCAGGATAAAACGACGAGGTACAAGTCGGCGTAAAGAGGTTGTATAAGTTGATCTTGAAAAACTCGGGAACAATCCGACTCCTAAGTTGAAATGAGAACCCGAGTAAAACAAGCTCGGAAACATTCCGAGTAGACGAAAAACGCATCACAAAAATAACCTAAGTCATAAAAACTCGCTAAAGCAAAGTTGAGTATAAAGGATAGCAAAAGAGATTGAAAAACCTGAGAAAAGTTTAAAGGGTGCATAAAAGCCCTTAAACGAAAAGGCTTGGAAAAACAAAGACAAGCCAATAGGAAAGGTTTTCAGAGAAAAGATCATAAGGGCGTTAAGATATTGAAAAGCATGCACGCATAAGATAACTTAAAGCCCTTGTCCAAAAAAGGGCATTTATTTTGTTAAATCTAAACCCTTATTCAAAAAGGGTACTCGCCGAAATGTTTTGTTTACGGCCTAAAAAGGCCAAGAGAAATTGTTCACACGACCACCAAACAACATATAAATAAGTCTAAAAAAGGGGGGACTCACAGGCCGAGCCCCCATATAGCCATGAAAAATAAAGTCATTTTTTCAGAGGAGTAGACGGATCACCACCACCAGAGTCAGGAGGAGCGCCACCAGGACCAGGAAGAGAAGCTGAAGAGGAAGTCGGAGGAATGACTGAAGAACTCGGAGCATCTTTGGAACGAGGAGGAGAATCAATAATCCTCTGTCCCCGAGTCTTCAATTCTGACTCGGAAACAACCACGGGGACAGAAGGATCCACGATAGCACCATCAATAACGACCTTATCAGGATGTAAAGGAGAAAGATCCAAGTCGGGAGCAATGACTCCAACTTGCTCTTTAAAGATCCTCCAAGCCTCCTCGGCACCATCAGCAATAGAGTCCTCCAACTCGGCATACGCATTCCGAGAATTCAGCAAATCCTTCCTCACAGCCACAATATCTTGAAATAAACTTTGGTAACTGTCCTGGGCTGCCTTCCTCAAATTCGCCTCCATAGTACATTGGGCCTGCAGCTTGCTCTCCTTCTCCCGGAGGCTATCTCTCTCCTCCCTCAATTTGGCTACCTCCTCCCTCAACTCCCTCTCATGATCCTGGTAAGCAAGAAGCCTCCCCTCCAACTCCTCAACCTTCGAGGTTGCCCCCAAAGAGCTGAGGGGAGTCTTCTCAAAAATGTCCAAAAGTTTACCACAAACACCCGCCGCCCTAAAACTCTCCTCGGCCAGAGTGGTGAGGTGATTCCGAACAGAAACATCATCCATACTTATATAAGGATAGATGTTCTTTCGGACGAATGCAAGAGCATCCGCCTTAACCCCACCATCCAAAGAAGAGCCAGACTCTGATGTCTTGCACTTCTTCTTCTCTGGCTCAGGAAGAAGTTGGGCAGAAGGGAGTGGCCGAGACAAGGTTGAAGAAGAAATTATAATGGGTTGAGAGGGAGTGCCCACATTCTTAGGAGGAGGAGGAGGAGGAGGAGAGGTGATCACTCTGGCACCACCAGACCTAGCCCGGGACTTTGCTTTAGCCTCCTGAACTCTTTGGTAAGACTCCTGAGCATTCTTCCTTGCCATATCTACAAGAGAAACAACTAACAAAAGTTACAAGTCGGTAACACTCAAGTCGACAGAAACAAGTCGGAAATAGGAAAATGCATTTACTACCTAGTTGCGACCGAACAAAGGTCGGCGTCCCCTGGAGGATTTTCCTAGTATCCAAGTATGGAACCCTCCCCCACGCTTCTCGGAAAAACCCCACAATGGCCGCCTCCACCTCGTCCAGGTCATCTAGACCATACTTTTCACAAGGGGAGGCCTCCTGCCAATAAAGGGAAAAGCGAGGGGAAAAATGATCATCCAGGAAAAAGGGGTGGTGACCCTCTACAGCTTGCACTTTGAAAAAATAGTTTTTGAAGTCATGGAAGGATTCGTCAAAAAGGGTGAAAACCCTCCGACCTTGTATGGCTCGGAAGGATACCCATTGCTGTTTGTTGTTTAGCCCACTAAAGGGCTTAGTCATATGAAAAAGGGTTGTTTAGCCCACTGAAGGGCTTAGTCATATGAAAGAGAAAGAAAAAAATCCTTAAAGAGGTCGGGAAGTCCAGAGCATGGCTTATAAACTGATAGATCTTCAAAAAACCCCAAGAATTGGGGTGGAGTTGAGTAGGGGCAACCTTACAGTGGTGCAAAACGGATATTTCGAAATCCGAGAAAGGAAGAAAAACACCCAAGCGGGTGATCATACATTCATACATAAAGAAAAAATGAGGGGCCGCCTCATTGACTCTCCCAAAACAAACCCGGTCTTCCGGACCCGGGGTTATCAACTCATATTTTGGCTCGTCCTCCTCCGAAGTACAAAGCCTGTGATGAGTACGAAGATGAGTGATAAACTCAGCATCGACCAGGGGTTCCTCCCCAAGGACCGTGACATCAACCCACTGAGAAAGAACATCTACAGAAGTCATTTTTCTTTATATAATGAAAGGTGACAGAAACCTACAAAAGGAAAAAAGAAAAGGAAAATCAAAAAACACGGTCCCTAAAGAGGAGAGATACGAAGCCAGAATCTACAGACCAACCTATCCACCCACAAAACAAACACATGCAAACAAAAGGCATGACGTGAAAGAAATAAAACTAACCTTTATCCGAAAAGTGAAGGTTGGAAATAGCAGAAATCTTCGAGCACAAGAATACAGCACGAGCAAGGAAAGAAGAAGTTTGAAAGATTGCAGAAACGGAAAAATGAAAGAGAGGGAAAGCATTTATAAACATGCTAAGGGGCATAATGGTAAAAGCGGAGCAGTCATTAATGAGATTGCACCGTTACCAAAGCCCTCAATGCTTCCCTAACGGACACGATGCTTGAATTGACGTAACTGTCAGAAACAAAAGGTCGCGAAAATCACGTCGGTTTATAAGACCCATGTTTCTCCAGATAAGTCGGCTACGAACCCGAGTTAAATACTTGAACCCAAGCTCTAAAGAGACTTTGGGCTCAAGTAGGGGCACTGTTCATACCCTGGCCCAACGACGAAGGCCCAGGTCCAAATAAAAGGCCTAATCTAAAGGATTAAGCCTAGCTAAGTACCGACCTTCCCATAAGAAGTCGGTATCAACCACGACTTGGTCTGAAGAAGTCGGATGTAAGATTAGCTGGCAGATAAACACTCATTCAAATGAGTAACCGCCCCTAAAATCTCTCTAACCGCTTCATAAAGCCATATCTTAACCTCCCCAAGATAATGGGGCGGTTAACACCCTAAAGATACGGCACTACTCCAACGGTGGTTATTGGCTCACCACTATAAATACACTGACACCCCTCAGGTATCTCTAAGCCCAATACTCTCCAGACCTGCTAACACCCTTGCTAACTTAGGCATCGGAGTGTCTTTGCAGGTACCACCCCCCATTCACTCACGAATACAAGTCGGAAGGAGGCTCCAGCGTGCAAACCAACTTGGAGACTACCATCCGCGGACGATTGGGCCAACTAGCGCCATCTATTCTATTAATCTCCGGTTACCCACCGTAACAAAAGCTAACCACTAACTTAAGCTTAATTATTATAATAATAAGAATTAATTAATCATGGGAAACTAAACCTTAATATATATGGTGATTATAGGATGAACCATGTTCACAGCCTCCAATAAATAGCCACTCGGCCACATGACCATGAATATGAAGTAGATATCTATTATATGAATTTAGTTAAAAAAAATTCTAATGATAATAATTAAAAAGACAAAAGCAAAAAAAAATTAAAAATACATTTACCTTTAAAAGTACTCACAGAAAACTTGTTCTTTATTATATGATATTGAATAATACTAGTACTACTATCATATTATATTGTAAAATCAGGTACCGTTATCTTGCTTAATTAATACTAGTTAAATTAATTAAGGAGAATTATCCACCAAGTGCTTGGAAGACCGAGCCAACAACTCGTAATTAGTAAAGTAAAGTTGTGCTAATAACAAACAAGCAGCTCCAGCCAGCTATTAATTATTGGTTTCGTTCGTTGCATATGGCTGATGGAAGCACATGACTACAACTATTCTTTATAACCAAAGTTTAATTCACATTTTATTTATTTCATTTATATGATGAGTCCTTTGGAAATTATACTTCAGCTAGGGAATGAAATTTATACCTAGTCAATGCTATATATACAGCTACACACTTCACTAATTAATCTGCAACTCTACTAGCTAGCTACTAATCTATACCCTATAATACACCTCCAATGCAAGGATTATACCATAATTATAGAAATTGAAAAATATAGAGCTGTTTTTGTATTATTTATTTTTATACCCTTGATTAAATTGTGTGTAACTATCATTTAAATATAGTTATCCCTATATAGCGAGCATTGCTATGAACTGGATATCATTCATATTTTATAATAAGACTATTTTTTCATTTTTCATATGAATAATGTTATATATTTAAATTTTTTATTAATTAAATTTAACTAAATTAATTTAATATAATAAAAATTTGATTAGACTTAATTAGTTCATAAAAAAACTTGAACATATAGTATTATTTTTTATATATTGTGGTGTTGATAAGAACAAAATCCTATATGATAAAAACACACTACTTTAATTTATTCTCCCACAAAACTTGTGCATGCATGCGTAGAGATATATCTTTTCATTCCTTAGCTTCATACAAGTTATCATTATATTTTGGTTCTTTTATTTCCTTTTACTGGCCAAAGCCATGTGAATGTTAATGAGCCTCTGTTCTCATTCTCATTTCTCTCTCTTTTGAATATCACAAATTTAATTATGTTTTAGGATTAGATCATATGCCAACTACTGATAATGATAGTAACTTTGTTTGAAATTTTCCCTTTTAGGAAAAGAACAATATTATATAACCAACAAAATTTATTATTTCAGTTAATATATATTTAATTAATTTTAAATTTTAAATTATAATCATATAAAATAAAGTATTGCCTCAAGATTACATTAATGAATATGAAGATACCTAAAGACATAAAAGCTAATAAGTAATGATAAAATGAATAAATAGAGATTGTTGCAATGAATGGGGGTAATAAATCAATACAAAAGGGAGGAATCGAATTAAGATTTTGCAGAATGGAGTTATGATTATTATAGTTTATAATAAAATGAAAGAAACAAAGTATCCATGTGAATTGGGGAGAGGAATAACAGTCTTCAAAGTGGTCCAACTACTGAACCCTAGATAGAGGAATCAGAATCCCATTACCCTTTTCCATTTCATAATTGATTCAGCATTCCTATATCTCTTTCTGCTCCAATCATCTCATTGCTACAATAATAATATATATATTTACTCAAGAATTTCACAAGCTTTTAGAAATGATTCAATTATTAGTAACACCTTAGATTCGAACAATTTAAAATTCATTTGCTACAAGTAAAAACAAATTCAGTTAAGAATGCCTTATTTCACTCTTCTATTTTTTCTTTTATATATCGATAAATGTTAAGCAAAATGCAATACTCTTCGGTTGCTTGCAGCTACTTCTAAGTTTTAACGGATACCTACACAAGTATGCATATTTTTATAGTAAGACTATGCTATTTGAACTATAGTTTATTGACTTATACTATTTGTAGTTGTTCTGTTATTTATATAGCATTCATATTATTTAGTATTAGAGTCATATATGATGTATATATAGCATTCAATAATAATAATAATAATAATAATAATAATGTAAGTGTGGCTACAGTGTTGCATGCAAATGTACAAATATCTCGGAGTCAGGGTATGCTCTCTTTTTCCTATTGTGAAATAGGGGAAAGTGATTGTGCTGATCTCATTCATGCGATGATGATGTGAAAATATATATATATAAATAAGAAAAAGGTGGATATTTACAATGAAGATTTTATAATTGTTTTCATGTGAAAATATTCTCTTTTGATTTTTGAATGATAGATTAAATGGTTAAATTTTGATATTTATAAAAGTGTTATTTTTGTTTAAAGTGTAGCTAAATAAATAAATCATACTTTCAAACAAAGTATTTTATAAAAAGATGTTTTTGCCATCTTTATTTGAATAATTGCCTAAAAAAAAATGAAAGTGATAAACAAAAAAGTAACATTTTCAATTTTTCACTGCCACCTTTCTATACATTGTTATCATTATTATTAGTTACAAATTTGTGGATTATTGCTATTTGGAAAGTGTGAAGCTTTAGGGGGAATTGACATGCACTAGAGGGGTTGTACATAGGGCAATAAGGGCACATGGATTATGTATATAGGTGGTAAATAAATACTTATATTGACGCGGAATATGTTTACTACTTTGTTAATAAATATACGCTATTATATATAACTTGTTTTCTTATTAAATATGTTATTTTCTTTTATATATGGTTTAAAATCTACAAAATTTCCTCTTTTTTATTGATGAAATGAGATCTTCGATACAAATAAGACTAATCTTATTAGATTTCAAACCATATTATAGATGTTTGCAATGGTCAACTGTCTCTTTAAATCTTGATTGCTACATATATATGTGCATAACACAAGGCCATTATTACAACTATATATAGGTTGGTCCACTAGCGATACAATGATACATAGCAAGTTGACCCCATTTTATTGTTATGATAGCTAGATAAGTACATACATTATACATGGCTTCATACTTGTATTGTCGCTATGAGTAAATGCGAGAGGAGGCTTTGAATATGAATAGGACAGTTTCGGCCTAGCTAGCTTCGCCAAATAACGTTGTAAATTTATTTTGTAATTCGTTGAATAAGTAAGTGTAGTTGTATAGTAGCTAGGCATGCATGTGATTGTGCATTTGTTATTTTTATCAACACATATCATGTGGAGTAGTATTTTCCTTTTAAGATTATGACTATTGTTAACGTGCAAATATATGTGATTAAGAATTAATTGTATGTATATAATCTCTTTGATTAAGGGTCAAGGGAGAAGGTACAAATTGATTATTATAGTGTATATATACTCTAGTAATTATACTATTTCGGCTCGGTGCAACACGGATTATGGGTCTATTTACAGATTTATGACTCACCGAATATTCGATTTACGTCTAGAAATAATTTGCGTGCCACCTCATGATCTACTAAAGATCTGAATAGTTAGTAGAAATTTTCAGACGTACGAGTTCAAAAAAAAGAGTTCACCCGAGTATAGAGTATAAATTAAAAAGAACCTACTCCTTTCTAAAGATGCATCATTTTTTACTCTAATTAACTGCTGCATTGTATAGACACTGATTTTAACATAGGAGTATTTTTGTAGGTGGCTCCCGCCAACCCACAGATAACTCAAACAACCCTTCTTCTCGTGGAACTCGCACTCAAGCTCAAATTTTCCTCACAACTAATTGCTTCAGACCCAACGTCATCCGAACTGCCATTCACCCGAACAACCAAACATATACTATATGTAGTACGTAATTTTCTTTTCTCAAACAACTTAGATCATGCTAGCTAATCCTAATTGACAGCAAGCACAATCGGATATAGGTGCTAGCTCCAATTGATGATTTAGTATCTCGTGCTTAATTAATTAGGATTACTAATAATCTAATATTGATACATGGAAGTTAGTTAGTTACGCTTCCTATGCTTACTCTTTTAGCAACAAGAACACCACTACCAATTTGCATGCCAAATTGATTAGGTGCGCTTTTCTCAAACAGATCAGAGTGGATTATGGATTTTCTAGTGAATAGATGATTAGTTACAGCATGTATAGTAACTAGTCTAAAGCATGCTACTATATGAACTCCGAACAGTGTGATCTTTTTTCTTGGATCTAATGCTTGCCCATATATAACTAAAATTACTGTGCACTGAGATGCATGCTAATAGGTTTTTTAAAACAAGTTGGTTGAATTAGGAATCCCTAAATCACAAATTTATAGGCCTAGATTACTAGCTAGTACTTGAAAAAAATAAAATCAAACAAATGAATTAAGTACTCGGAATTCAATAAGCATGCAGATTTACGATCAACGTAGAGCTAACGCAAGCGAAAATGTTGGAATGTTAATCCATAGATAAATTACAGAAATTATTTTTGATACTGCAGTGGAGACATTGTTTTGGTTGAATATTGATATTTGAAGTGTATTACAATATTGTAGAAATCATTCAACACGTCTCTCACGTGTTTTAATACGCCCCCACGTGTTGGTACGTGTCCAACACGCCCTTTACATGTTGGCCAAGATGCTGTCACGTGTCCAACACGCCCTTTACGTGTTGTAACACTTTCTACGTGTTAACTTTTTACCTACAAAATTCACTCATCTATAATTACACTAAATAATTCTATTTCAAAAAAAATCAAT
>NC_029777.3:15192534-15216777 GCF_000817695.3 Arachis duranensis
AAAGATAAAAAACATTATATTTAATTTAAAATTTTTATAATTTTTTTAAATTTTTTTGATGTGAAATTAATTTCATCTATTTAATATATTTGTGATCCGATAACAATAATTCAGCTTAGATACACCTATAAATCAAAATCTAAATCAATTAACATGTGATGAATTACATGTAATGAATAAAGTAAAAACAAATTAAATCTACTAACAAAACTATTCACTCAAAGTAAAAAGTCAGTTCAATACTACTCACAAATCTTGCAAATATTCATAATTACTTACTCACTCGAAAGAAAGTCAAATTCAAAGGCTAAGTAGAACGAACTATGCCTTAGAACCAAGTTTTTACACAAGAACAACTTGTAATAACAATATATAGTTACTTATTGGGAGTAGGGAATTGAGTAGCTATGCTATGTACAGCATACAAAATGGTATCCCTGGTATTTCATTTTTAATAAGGTGAAAACTTAGGTGAAGTCGACTTCACGTGAAGTTGATATTTCAGAGTTAGATGAAAATTTAGTCAAATCAGTCAAATCATCTAACGGCTCTGAAATATCAACTTCACGTGAAGTCAACTGCACCTGAGTTTCCACTTTTTAATAAATCTCATAAACAGAGAGAGAGAGGCTAATTAATTAAAGGGTCGGAGGTGAGGGGGAGCAGAAACGTCGCTTTCTAATTGATGAATAGGTGGGTATGTATATGTAACAGTTAGCAATATATGATGATGATGATGATGAAGACAGCAGTGAAATAACTCCCCCGATTTTGACGTGTGTTTAATTCCTTCCCCTCTAATTCACCTACGCAACCCCATGAATTAATTAATTAACTCCATAACTCAACACTTGCAATATTGCTCTGTCTAAGCGGTTCTCCTTGTCCTTTATTCTCTCATTTGCTCACGTGGCACCTCCCCTTCTTGCAACGTGGCAGTCTAAACTCCGATTTCCAGAAGCGGTGACTGACCACCACTACATACACCGCTTTTCTTTCTCCAAGATTAAATAAAAAATGACAAGAAGCGGTGGAATGTTTAGTTTGAGAACATTTGTGTTAGCGCCTTTTCTCTTCCACTTGCCCCTGTTTCCTCGTTAGTTGTGCTAATGATTCACTTCACTGCCATTGCTATTGCTTCTAATTTAGTACTCCTACCGCTTTACCAACATTTTCTCATATATCCTTGTGCCTCCAATTTGGTGCTTCTTAAATTTGCCTGCCTTAT
Source organism: Arachis duranensis (assembly GCF_000817695.3). Taxonomy (NCBI): domain Eukaryota; kingdom Viridiplantae; phylum Streptophyta; class Magnoliopsida; order Fabales; family Fabaceae; genus Arachis; species Arachis duranensis. The sequence continues at coordinate 15,193,763 of NC_029777.3, forward strand.
CAACGGCTATTAATGTTTAGTTTGGGACTCAGAGTGCACATAAATCAAGGTACAATTAGTATTAATTATTTTGTGGGCATTGCTTACGCTGGCCCTTGTGCAGGGATGGTGCTTCCAGTAAAAGACCTGGATCTCAAGTGTTATCAACATTGCAAAAGTAAAGCAGGCGCCCCCCTTTTCCTTTTCACTTTTCAGTGCTAAGCCATAAATGATCAAACCAATTACTTCCCCAACGATACACACTTGGACTTTTCAAATATAAATTTCAAACCTCAAACCAAACTTTTCATCTTTCTCTTTTGTTCTAAAGAGTAAATGGACTCATGCTAACACCATTTTACTAGTAATTTCTTGAATTGTTTGAAACAAAGCATTGAAATATTAGAGCCAAGGCAATGATATTTTTTGATGCCATGTTGTGTTGTCAATTAGAACAAAAGTTTTGAAATAAGTGATTTTAAAGGCATGAGTTTAAGTCGTAAAAAAAATCGAATACAATAATTAAGTTAGACTACGGATAAATATTACATACATTTTTGATGCAGTTTATTTTTGGATTTTGTATTAATGTAAGATGTTTGTATACCAAATTATTTTTTATTGTGTTTTTAATTAATTAAACTAATAAAGCAGCCTTTAATAACATTATATTAAACTCTTAATTTAAGAAGCAACAGTATATGTTCTGCTCATATTCAGCAAAATTTTGAAGTTCATTATAATACCATGTTACGTTATGTCCTATTATCGAAAACCATAGTAGTAAATTGCTCAAATTGAGACTATTTGCTAGCAATATGAATTAATTAAGTTGAGGTTATTTCTTAATTAGTAAATTGACTCAACTTTATCCAATTATACATAGATAAGACCAACTTTACGAGTAAAAAATAATTAGATTTTATTAAGTAGATAATAATTTTTATAAATAATATGAATAATTAATTCTAAAATTAGTAAAAGAAAGTAAAAATATAATATATTTTTAAATTATTCACCTAAATTTTAATATTAGAATAATTATCTGTACATTTAATAAATTAAACATTTAATATATTAATTATTTATATTATTTAATATTTTTATTACCTATCATTACTTTTCCAAAATAAAATATCAAAACAAGCAAAATGTAATTTTACCACGTCCCAAAATCATTTTAAAACTCTGTAAGTTTAGGTAGAGAATAAATTCATAACTGGAAATTTGATGACATCACTGGTTGAAAACAATATTATATTTCGAAACTAATGCAGGAGTAGTACATGTATATAGTATAGAATAATAATTTTGGTGTTTTATATTATATGGAATAGGTGTTGGCATGATCCGTTTGGCATTTAGGAGAGAAGTGAAGGGCAAAAGTATCATTTAACATACCTAACAGAAAGTGGTCTCGCTTGTTGGTGTTTAAAGAAGAGAAAAGCGGGAGTGCGACTTAGAAACCTTTCTTCCTTCGCTTTTGTGTCTTTAGACAGTGGAAATGGAAGCTTGAGTGAGAGGGAGGAAGCTTCTTCATACTTGAGTGACATAAACATGACGAGAGGAATGGCACGTGACCACCACGATCTTGAGAAACAGATTCAGAAGCAGATGGGTTGCATGGCCGGCTTCCTTCACATCTTCGACCGCCACCACATGCTCGCCGGAAAACGCATCTACTCCGCCAAAACACTCCCTCCCGTATAAATTCATCCATTCTTTCCTCCTAAACAAACCTCTTTCACTCTAATGCTACGTCGTTTTAACAAACTTCTATTCATTTTGCAGGGAAGCGACACGTCACCGGAGCCGGAAAACAACAACGCTGTGTCTGACGTGGAATCGACACACGCACCGTCCACCCCGGAGCGCGTGACGCAACCTCCCACGCCGGAAGCTACAACTCCGCGACCGAAGACTCCCGTTCCCCTTCCCGCATTCGAAGTCAAGGAAGGCACGCGGTCTCCATGGAAGTTTTCCAGGGAGGCTCCGAGGCTTTCGTTGGATAGCAGAGCCGTCGTTGACGCAAAAGGAGCGCTTCACCCGAGACAGATCCGAGCCAGCAGCAACAACAACAACACGCCACAATCTCCTGCTGCTGACGTGGACAAGCAGCGCCGATCCACCAGCGTCATTGCAAGGCTCATGGGATTGGATGAGCCTTCCCAAGACTCGGATCCTGAACCGGAGTTGAAATCCGAGCTCCGAAGATCAGCTTCGGAGTCTAGGCTTCCCAGAGATCTGAACCTGAACCAGTACCAGTACCAGTACCGTTTCTTCGACCCTAACGGTTTTCAGTTAAAGCAGTTAAGCTCTCGTGACAGTGCATCATCCGGTAATAATGCTGATAATTTTCTTGATACCAATGCATTTTCAAAACGCAATGGCAGATTCTCAGATCCAAAAGCTTTCACCGTACGGAACGCCAAGGCAGAGCCAACCAGAGCTAATATCAATATCAGAAACAGGGGAGCCGTACAGAGGAAGAGCTTCTACGATTCCGCTGACATTTTCCCTGATACCAAACAACACAGTGCCTCTATCTACGGCGAGTTCGATCGGAGGGTGAAGATGCGAGGCATCGATGAACCTTCCAAAGATCTAGAGACGCTCAAGCAAATCCTTGAGGCTGTGCAACTCAAAGGCCTCCTCCATTCCCGCAACTACGAGTCTACGATTAACAACCACCGGAACCTTCTCTTGGAACGGAACGACTCTCCTATAGTCTTGATGAAACCAGGGAGGCCTTACGGTTCAGCTTTGTACCGAACCGGTAGGCTCGGGAATGATTCTCCTCCACCTTCCAGCTTCGGGTACAGTCCCCGGGCTCGTCGAAACAATGAGATATTGCTTAGCCCGAGGCGCGAAACTGATAATGGCAACATGAGGGCTGTGTCTCAGGCCAGGGCCAGAAGCCTGTGCTCTGCAACGCGCGGTGAGAGCGAAATGAGGAGCCCGAACCGGATGCGAAAGGTGAGTGGTGACTCTGGTGGTATTAACAGAGGAGTTGCGCCGGTTAGAGTTAGCTCGAGGACTGTTGCACCTGAGCAGCACGTGACGAGCCGATCGCCGAGAATGAGAAGAGGGACTTTCCAAAAGGAACATAAAGCGGCGATGGGAGCGGCAGAGGATGCATATTCCACCGTCTCAGAGAGCAGTTTCAGCACTTGCTCACAGACTGATACAGAGGTATGCCAAATTAACGCCTACTTAAATGTTTAAAGCTTATTATTGTAAACTTATCATACTTATATTAATCCAATCAAGAAATTCCTATAAGAATCGTAGACTCTGGATTTGAATAACATGAATCAAATTGAAATCAGAATCTATGATTTTTATTTAATTTAGCTGGATATTTCGGATGATTGCTAAAGTATTTTTTAAAAAAAAATATTATTTAGTTTAAAAATATAAAAATAAATAATTTTTAAATATTTAATATTTATCTTGAAAGATCATTTTAAAAAATTCGATATCAAATTAAATGACACCAAACTTTTATTGTTGGATTTTATTCGTTGTTTGTTGTTACATAATTTTGGTAGTGCATAAACTATAAAGAGATGATGACAATGTGTTTGTGATGCAGAGGTTGAAAATCGAGGAGAACAGGGAAGGGAGGAGTCTACTGGAGAGGTGCGACAAGCTGCTGAACAGCATAGCGGAGATAACGGCATCAGGGCAGGGAGAGTCGCAACAACCGAGTCCAGTATCGGTTCTGGACTCGTCGTTTTACAAGGAGTCGTCGTCGTGTTCGCCATCACCGGTGATGAAACGGTGCATTGATTACAAAGGTGAGTGAACATTGACGTATTATTACACCAGTACACACATAAGTCGTTATCAGGTTCATCATTACTTCACTTTAGTAGCGTTAGGGTTGTGTGTGCTCATAGTCAGAGGAAAGAGTTAATATGGTGGTGGTGACGTTTTGGGGGTAAGGCATGTCTTGGCCTTTTTAAGCACAAAACTGTTTTTTTCCTTTCCTTCACTAGTCACAACTCCAACCTACCCGACCTCCACAACCAAGGACAGTTGATGTTTTGTCCTCTCTGGCTTCAATCCCATCTATCTACCCCCTCTAGCCTCTATTCTACCCTAAACCCTACTCGCCAATTGGGACTAGTCCTAGTGGTTCCCAATTAGAATTCAAAGTTATCCTTCGTGGACCAATGACTTGATACTTGGGACACCTACGTGGTTGGTTCATTGACTACGTCTAAAGTGCAATTGTACAATCACGTGGGAGTGGGAGTGGCAGTGATGCCCATCCAGCCATCCTCGCTATTGCTGTCCTCACTCCTCATCATGCCCCCTTTCCAACTTTTAATACCAAACTCCCAAATTCAATTTAATTCAATTCAATTCATGTTCCATAACAATAAAATAATAATAAAGATAAAGAATAACTGTCTACATACTGTACCAACTACCAAGTAAAAAAGTTTGAGTCAATGTGGGTGAGGTGTGGTTGACAGTTGTCAGAGTCAGGATGGAATATACACACAGTGTCCGTATCTTTGTGTGTGTTACTTTTGTTAATTTGCTTACGTGTTTTTGAGAGTAATGTTATAATGAATATAACTGAATTACAGAGCAAGCAGGGGATTCAGAAGATGAAATGTGGAATGCAGCGTTGTGGTGCAGCGAGGACACCGATTTCCTATACGTTTCGGAGATACTGCGTGCTTGCAACCACTTGCCGGAGGACAGCGACATCTTCCTTCTGCTGGAGAAGCAGCAGTACCTAAAGGGGAACGACACCTCCAAGGCCTCCACGCTTCGGAGACGTTTGATCTTCGACACAGTTCGCGAAATCCTCCACCGAAACCGCCGCCTTCCGCCCTGGAAAGAGGCCTCCTGGGCTGAGAATACGGAACTCTTGCGGCGGATTTGGACGGAATTTCGGAGGATCCGAGGGAGGGAGGAGGAGGAGGAGGTGTCTGAGGAGCTGTTCGAGGTGATATGCGGTGTGCTTAGAAAGGACGTGGCGGAGGAAGGGGTGGACGAATGGGGAGAGCGCCATGTGGAGATGGGAGATGTGGTGTTAGACATGGAGCGCCTCGTGTTCAAGGACCTCATTGGTGAAACCATTAGAGAGCTTGCGTGGTTGAGGAAACCTCAATTTAACAAAAGCATATCAGTCTCTGCGTACCGCAGGAAGTTGTTGTTTTGATTGAAATTAAGAACACTAATGAATCAAGTGAATGGATTTTGAGGGCAAACAAAAGAGAAGAGAGAAGAAAGCAGCAAAGTGGGCAATAACACAATACACACAAAGAAAGTAGAACAAAAAAGAAAAAAGAAAAGAAAAGAAAGAAAAGAAGATCGCTTTGTTTAAATTTTGGCGCGCTTGCTTCTTTTGTTTTGGTTGTTTGCTTGCTTTGCTTTACGTTTACCCTCCTTTTAGGTAAAGGTGGCTTTGCTCCTTTTGCTCCTTATTGGCTGCATTAGGAATTTCACACCTGAAATCTAGGCAAATCTAAACAATGGTGACCTTTTGTTAATTTTGTGAAAAAATGAAATGTCTTCTAATGATTGTTACGTTACGTGTGGTGTCGTGAATCCTAACTAACAAAAAAGGGGTACTAGAAGGATGGAAATGTCAAATTGCAAAGCGTAAAATTTCAAACTTGATGTCTCAGGACACCAGAAAGAAGGTTTATTTAATCATGTTTACTCCAAACTGATGAGATCACATGAAGAATATGCTATATCCATACTAAAAATGAGTTATTGAATTAGTTACTTGTATATAACATATATTATTGCATATAAAAATATATAAAAGAATATACATATAGTATTTTTAATGTTTGGGATAGATAATAATAATAATGAATAGTGAATAAAGGAAAATAAATTTTCTCAATTTTTTAATTATTTTGTACAAAAATGATTTACTAAAATTAACTATTATGTATTTATGTATAAATACATATGTAGTTTAATTTACCTTTAAAATATATTTTATATTTTAATGTGTATTTTATATTAATAATTAATTTTGGTAGCTAATTTTAGTATAATACCTAACATAGTTGTATTTTGTAAAATATAATTTTTTATTTTTTTTAATTCCACTTGAAGAGTATAAGATAAAAAATAATTGAGAGAAAACAATATATAAATATATTAAAGGACGCCTACATTTTGAAGGACGTGCGGTTTTGTCCTTTCATAATTCATAGATATATATTGAAGTTTTGGCGCTTGGTTAAGTTACTTTGATCATTTAAATTAACCTCAGAAAAGAATGACGTCATAAATATAGTTGTATTATGAATTGGAAAACATGGCATTAATTTCTGAATAAACGAGATAACAAATTAACAATAGTATGTAGAAGCAGAAAACTACGAGCTTATACAAATACCAAAGATTGTGGTTTTCCCCTCAATATATGTGGCAATTGGTGGTCCTACAAGCAGAATTGGGATGAATTGGAACGAGTACAACTAGAATGCAGCCCTTGTGGACTTTAAGAAGCAGAATCATTTGATTGCTTGCTTGTAAGTAAAAATGTAAAATACTGTCTGTCTTATTAGGGATAAGATGCAAATTATTAATAGGTCTTATTAAACGAATGATTGGTGTGATTATGGCACTGTCAGATTTGCTTCATGTATTTCAAAAATCGTGAATCTAAATGGAGCAACAGTAGCAATACACGAGGAATTGAAAAACATGTTGGCTCCAAGGGCATCACGCGTGGATATGGAGCTATTGACAGGAGAGACACTAGACCCTACTCTCCTCTCCTTTGCTAACTGACTCTACTCTGCTACGATGCATGTTACACAATTAACATAATCTCATTCTATCCAATCATTGCTACAGAGTTTTGAATGACAATGACTAATATATATCATAATCATACCAACCACTTTTTTACCAACAGATATATGATTGCATTTCGAGAAAATGAGAAAATCTTTATCTATTTATTTATTTATTTTAACCTAACGTCACCCTTAAGGTTTATATACAACTTCAAGGAACAAATTGTGCATATTTTTATGGTGGATGGAATTGCTGGATGATTACATTAACTACTTGATCTATCAACCTTCTTTTTGTTGGTTCTGAATTTAGGAAGAGAACAAGCACTTGATGCAGGCCCAACATTTCAGTGTGCAATATCCTTCACCATTTCTCTTCTATCCTCTCAACAATTATAGTGGTGGTGATGGGAATTTGGATGTATACATTTTTTAAATTGAATTTAGATTTTTTGAATTTTAGATTTTTACTTAAAAGGATAAAGTGTTATCTCTCATATTTAAATGTTTTTTTTCCTCATATTTTTTGTTAGTTGTATTTATGAAATAAATGATGGGAAATTATACTTTAATTTAACCTCTAAAGTAAAATCCAAAATTTAAAAGAGCCAAATCGTTTGAAATTATACTACTTTTTGAACAAAACGCTCTCTCTTTGCTGGGGCTATGATAGTACCAGGCTTTGCCAGCCTTTTCCTTCTTCCTGGTGAGCCTTTTCTCTAATGCTTTCTTTAGTGGCCCGTTTGGGCCCATATCCCTTTACTTTCATGGACCCTTTACCCATTATGTAGGCCCATCCAAGTCCAACAACAGAGCTTCCCTATAAATTGCTGTCATTCCCTTGATTCCTCAACTACGTCTTCATGAGGTAACTTTCCCTTGATTATCTTGGGGTTATTTATGTTCATTGATATTTGTGACTAAAAATCAATTGAATATATCATTTTTTAAAAAAAGTGGATTTGTTTATATTATTTTTAATTATATTGATAATGTTAGTATTTTTGAGCTTCTGACTTTAGAAAGAAATTAATTTCTGGGCTTCTAAATATCATTTTAGTGAGGTTGGATCTAATTCAGAAGAATTGAAGGAAACTAGGTAGAGATTGTAAGGAAATGAAGGGGTTATTTGTTATCTAGAAAGGGAACAACGTAAGAGTAAGAGACGTAGATGAGTGAAATGGCAGAGGTAGAGGAAGTGAGGCACATGCTCCATCTCAATCGCATGTTTTCATTGCCCACTTTACGCACAAGCTTTGTCTCCTTCTCGGTTTTTGCGGGTCCAATTTGTGGAAATGGGAATTTTTCTCAGAAATGAATGGCCAAAATTGTACGAAGGAACCTATAATAATATGGGTATGTGACAATAATTTGTGACAGATAAAGGGATATTCTTAGGGGGGTGGTAGGGTTTAGTACAAATCTTATCTACTTGGGAGAGAGGCCAAGGTTGTATGTAATAAGTAACTTTCTTTGACATTTTATATGCTGTTTTTATTTCAATTAATTAATAAAAAAATCCTATAAATACAAAAGATCCGTCATTATATATTTATACATATTGTTTTATATGTTTTTTAAATAAAATAATAATTAAATTTTTTTTATATCAACACAATCAAACTATTTTATAATATCAAATACATATTTTTATAAAGTGATTGATTTTGATGACTGATTCTTTTATCTATTTAACATATTTGTAACTAAATTGCTTGATAAATACAATTTGGAACTCCCAATTTCTTTCTGAAAAAATGGGTAATAGAGTTGTGATATATATAAATATGTAATTACATCTTCTTTTATTACTGAATTAAATCACTTTTTGTTTTTCTTTTTACCTTTTTGGTAATGAATTTATAGTTGGATCAGCCTTAAGAATAACATTCTGCTATATCTGCAGCTATTTTCAATTCACTAAAACTCTATCTAATCTTTCCCGAGTGATAAAATTATTTCTGGGATTGCTAAACTAAGTGTATCTACTTCCTTTAAGGTCAACATCCATTAAGCCATTATCATCTACAAACTTTCTAAAAGTTTCTAAACAGATTTTTGGTTGAGGATGGATACCTACCTTCTCATCTTGACTTAATATATCATTGAAGTCACCCATATAAGTTTGAGGTACCTCGTTGCCCATGTTACTTACTGTGAGCTCATGCCATAGTTTCCTTCGCTTTTGAAAAATTGGATTCCCGTACACAAAAGTCCCGTGCCATTTTAAATCATTATTGATGTTAATATTGGCTTTAATATAATTGTTACACCACTCGTAAACATCAATACTAATATTAGAATTCCAAAGCAGACATAGACCACCGGACAAGTCTCGGGGTTCTACGCAAAACATATTACCAAAATACAGCTTCCTTCTTATCCTATTCAATTTTTCTTTACTGGCCCTGGTTTCCATTAAAAACACTATGAGCGGCTTTACTTTTTTAGATAGGTTATATAACTCAGAGATTGTCGGGGCAGCCGCTATTTCCCGACAATTCCAGCTTATTATACTCATGACTGGGGTTGGAGCATGTTAAGGCCTGCCTCCTCAGCCATTTGTCCTCCCTTAAAAAATTCAGAGACATACATTGCTGATTGATGCTCTCCTAAGTTCAAAAGAGTATTGCTGTTCTTCAATTTCTTGGTCTTCTTGTCATTACACTCCTCCTTCCACTCCTTTTGTGTTAGTAATGGCACATGTATGAGTTCCCGCTTCCTTTTTAAATTCAGCTTCATTTCCAACTTCTCAGCTAGTTGTATTTCCCAATCTACCTGTGCTTCCATTCTTTCCTCTTGATCTTCATCACTTGCTAACTCCACATAGTAAAAATTCTCACCCTAGAGGGCATGCTGACCTCCAGATTCATGGTTTTCATTTTGTGTATCTTCAATTGGCTTCTTTAGTTTGTCTCCCTCCCCTTCATTCTTTGACCAGGCTTGTATTTCCTTCCCCTGTATTCTACCTTCCTGCCCTTGTATATCCTTGTTTTTTGTCGACATAAACTTTTTTAATTCTTGTCCTATGGTATCTTTTCCTCCTTTCTTTACCAGGTCCAACGTCCCCTTAGTATTTCTATAACTATTCACCTGCCCCTCCTCTATTGTATAATGTTTCAGCCCATTTTCTACCTCCTTTCTTGCTTGTATGTGATTTACCCCGTCGTTGGCCCCAATCTTCTTTATTGGCCCATCCTCTTTGACTCTTGTACCTCTATAGTTTTTCCTCCCTTTTGAGCCTTATATTTGTTAGCCCATTCATTTTTCCTTTCTCTTATCTTTTCAATGAGATTTTTTAATTTATAGGCATCCCCTAGGTTAGGCTGCGTATCCCAAATTTCCTGAAAATTAGGGATTTCTAGTACTTTCTCTACCTACTCCTCTGGTTCAGCCATCTCTTCCTCTCTTCCAGTTTGATTTTCCCAGATACTCTCCTCCCTAATTTTCTGCTGCTGTGCACGCTCGTCCCTTATCCTGCTCTCCTCAGACTTTTGCTTCTCTTCACTCTCCCTGTCCCGGTTGTGTTGCTCACGCATCCACTCCTCTCTTTTCTCGCTCCATCCTTGTTGTCTTGAGCTGCCTCCTCCCACGGTTGAAACTGGTCTACCTTGGCCCACACCCAGACCTGGAGAATACTTCCTTTTGGTGGGGTCCCAGCATGCCATGGCTGTTGGGTTCTTGCATGTCTTCTTCTCATGCCCTAGTATTCCACAATTGAAGCAGTAACTGTCCGGCAACCTCTCGTACATGAAGAAGACCCACAGCGATGGCAACTCCTCTCTGTCTAACCAGAACCCTGTAGGTAGAGTCTTGGTTATGTTGATGCTAACCCTGATTCTCAGGTATGGTCTCCTGAGTATTCCGTCCATAGTTGGATCTTCAACCTCGACTAACACTCCCAACATATCTCCAATGAGTCTACCTGTCTCTTTATCCATGAAATCATATGGGATGCCATGTATTTGAATCCAAAACTCCATGAAGTCATGATCTACTTCGAACACTGATTCACCCTCTCTCCATACTCTTAGATTGACCATATTTCCTCTGACATTCCATGGCCCATTCTGCATGATCTGCAGCCCTCTCCTTCTATCTTTAAAATTGAACAACATTTTTTTCGAACCAATATCAGTGACTGCTACACCTTGTGGATTTCTCCACATTCTCAGAAGAGCGTTTTTACATGTTTTAAAACTTATCTCCTTATCACTTATTATCTTACCCACCACATTTAAGCATTCTTTTTTGTACCCCAGCTCTCCAGGCTTGTTGAACTTGATTACTTTTCCTTCTATGCTGCTCATAATGTAGTTCACTCAATGTACTTGTTGTATTTTGCGGGTTTTTCTGAGATTTGAAAAAAGACAATAGAAAAAAATATTTGTGGTTATTGATAATGGCTGAAAAAGATTCCTTTCTGAAGAAGAACTTGAAGTTCTTGGTAGACTCTCCTATTGAAAGACGAAAAGCTCCTTAGTAGAGCGCCTTTTTTTTTTTTTGTCTTTTATACAACACACATACTCATGAGAGTTTGAGTCTTAGTCTTCTTACTTTACCATATTGTTACATGAAGATGACAATAATGAAAAAAAAAACATACTCTCGAACCGAATCCCCTTTTTTCTTTTGCCTGCTCCAACCCCTCTTGTTGTTTCTTTTGATGGTGGGCTAGGAAGAGCCCAAAATTCAACATTTGAAGCCCAATAACACTCTCCAACAGCTATGGGTGCAATGATACTAATTAATCTACGAGAGCCCATAAGAATGAGCCCATAAGAATTCTGCGGTTAACCATATGAATATAAGTCTACTAGGCAGCTCAAAAATTTTTAAAAAAAGGGAAGGCTACTAGTTATTTTTTTTTTAAAGAATGTAGACTGAACTTATATTCAATTGGCTCAGGTATGATCACATATATTGTCTACATGCATTATTAAATATTAATCCACGATTGCATATATAAGTCCTATTTTTGTATCATTAGAAGACTCAGGTGCCTCATCAGCCCCCCACTTTCTTCATTAGCACCGAAGTACATCCACATGCCTAGTTTTTGCATATTGGACGGTTAAATACATTATATATGCTAATTACGTCACTCTGATGCAAAGCATGATTATTCATCAGGGTGCAATGGATATATAATTAGGTTTATTATGGTGGTCACAAATTACACATGATTTACTTTTATATAAGTACGAAGCTTATTTTTTAATATTCATATTTAAATAATTTAATAAGCAAATAATTTATAGCTATCATAGAAATGTCCATATAATTAATAGAGAAAAAAAATAGATCTCTAACTTTTTATTTCGCAAACATTTTTGTCTTTAATCATTTGAAAATATTTGTAAGTTCTTTACATTTTTATAAGTTGGACAGATTAGTTCCTAATGCTTTCATCATACTCAACTTTCATGAAAGGACTAATTTGTCCAATTCTTAAGAAGATGAAAAATTTAAAAATATTTTTAAATGATCAAAGATAATTAAAAATTATTAATTTAATATATTTTATTAAATTATCATCTAATAACTTTTTATTATTAATTTTATATGAATACAATTGCGCTTGAGTCTTTGCTCAAAATTTAATTATAATCAGAAAAAATGGTGAATAATAAATATTGATCACAAGTTCACACCTATAAAACCGTTGACTTTTTGTTTAGCTAGTGGCTTCCTATCATATAAGTATTAAGTATATAACTTGTAGTTACATATGAAAAGAATTAGTTAAAAACATTTATATAGTATGCATTAAATATATAGAAGAAGTTTCCTATTAATAAGTTTACATAGATGTGAAAATGACACTATATTGAAGGTAGTAATTAAAATGATGGAAATCAACTTGGAAATGATTGGCTTAGAGTGCGGTAGAGCACTTTAATAAACGTGGGAGACATTATTCTTGTTCCATCCTTGCTCTCCTTAAACCCTACAACAAATCTTCATCAGTCAAACCACTTCTCTCCCCCAAAATGCATACAAGCTATATATTTGGTTTTCCTAATTTTGAGGGAAAAAAAGGAAAAAGAAAAAGAAAGAAAAAAAGTAATACATATATATATAGTTACATATATGGATGGTTTAAAATTGAAATAATATATGCTTACAAATGGAAGCACTTCTCTATATATATGCATACCCTCCTGCACTAACTGAGGCAGTTATTCATTTCATGCTTTTTCTTTGCCTTGCCTGCATGATATAGGAAAATTCTATATTATTAGTTACATTATTCTATTCTTTGTATGTAAAATAGTTTTATTATGTTTTCACTTCTGCCTTTATGTGAAGTTTCAAGAATAATTATTCATCATGATTAAATTTAGTACTACATAGTTTATAGCAGGGTTGCTTTAGTGCTGGATCATCAATTAATAGTGGAGGATCCTGCCCAAATATCATTTCACAACTCATGTCATCAAAATCTGCAAACCAAAATGTAAATATATAAGAAAGGGCTACTATTATTTATATGTGCTAACACTGTGATTTCCATGATACTGAACTTAATATATGCTATTACTAGTAATTTTCTTTGTATAGAAAAGCATCCACTATGAAGTATTTCATTTATGTTTTCTAATTCTCTCATCAACTCTGATCTCAACTGATTTTCGACGGGTCTAGCTAGCTATTTACAATTTTGCACCCAATAAAATGGCATATGCATGCATATGGGGTCCTCCAATGAAATGATGAAGAGATTCATGAATTCCCACAATTTAGTGGAGGATTAATTGCAGACAGAAAATAATCTTTTAAGTAAGAAAGAATCTTCCTTTTGTTTTTGTCTTTTACTGGGCTTATTAAAATATAAAAAAAATACTATTTGTCTTTTAAAATTTAGTTTTTTTGGTCTTTTTAAAAATTTATTATTATTTAATTAATTTAAATACTCACTCTTACGTATCAATTGTTTAACAAATCAAAAACGTTATTTATTTTTTATCTTTTCTTTCTTCTAAAAGTTGAATAACTAAAAAACAATATTTAAAAATACCTAATTGCATTATAAAATAAAATTATCTTAGATATTTTTTCAACATTATTTACCTTTTCTATTACTATTTACATTTAAATTTGGGAGTGAAACAAATACATTTTTAACAAGGAGATAAATAAATTTTATATAGATAATATGTACACTTATATGGTTTGTATGTGAGCCGGGACAATATTAAAATACATGTATGTCAAGGTGATATATATTATATATATGATTTAATTTAATGTGTGTTACTGTCATCTAATCTCTGCATTGATGAGGATATATACTTACTAGGGACCATGGTAACTGGCATACCCATAGAGTCCTTTATAAACGATTGAGTTGGAATTTTGCAGAGATTCGTACACATTCCGATACAATTGGTCTCTTCTAAAAATCTGCACATACATACATATATAATTTATTAAATAATGGTATATAGTTAAATAAATTAATTCACAAAATTTTGATTAATTATTTAAGTAAAATGATTATGAGAATGGTAGATATATAGTAACTAATCATAATTTTGGTATTAAAAAGAACTTAATTAATGTGGTTATCATATATATAGTAGTTAAAATCTCAATTTAATTCTTAAATTTTTTTATATTATGATTTTAAAGGATAATTCACCTAAATAAATTGTTTCACCTTTAAAATTACGCAAATATATTGTTTTTAAAATAAAGACGCAAATGCATTGTTTCTATGGAAACCGCTACTAGCAGTAGGGGTTTACAGAAATACAGAATTCGCTGCTACCAGTCATGGATTATGTTGAGTTGTGATAGCATGAAAACTGTTGTTGTCTGCCGCAATTTCTGCATGATTATGATTGGTCATAAACCTAGCGATTTATATGCGTAAATTGCTAGAGGCGGCAGCAGTTTACGTTGAGTATGAAAACAAATAGTAAAACTAATCTTTATCTTAAAAATAATTACAAAACAAATAATTAATGGTATATACTATTTAAATAATATCATAAATAAAAAAATTTAATTTATCATTTCACAATATAATTTAAAAAATATAAATATGCATATAATAAAATTTTTATTTGTATTTATTATTAAAAGTGAGACTAAATTACAAATAAAAAAATATAATACTCAAAGTATTAAATTATATAAATTAAGACTAATTTTTTTATTCTCATCTCTTTTAAAATTTATAAATAATAAAATAATTTATTTTTAGCCAAAAATTCATTAAATCATATATTTTTTTCTTTAAAAATTATTTCATTCTCTTTTATTTATATCAACCAGAAACATGAGTTGTGTTCTTTGCTGCTGAATTGCATTTGCTGAATTGCATTTGAGGTTCTAGCTAAATAATTTTTTTTTTATTTGTGCAACTTTGTTGTCTTATGCCAAAAAATAAAAACTATTTGTATTTTATAGTTGATTGATTGGATAAATAATAGTGATAGCATCATAATTTTGATGAATAAAATAAAAAATATAAATATGCATGTAACAATTTTTTATTTGTATTTATTATTAAAAAATTTATTACATGCATATTTATATTTTTTAAATTATATTATGAAATGATAAATTAAATTTTTTTATTTATGATATTATTTAAATAGTATATACCATTAATTATTTGTTTTGTAATTATTTTTTAGATAAAGATTAGTTTTACTATTTATTTTTATTTTTCATACTCAACGTAAACCGCTGTTGCCTCTAGCGGTTTACACACGTGTCCCAATGCACATAAACCGCTACTGGTAGTAGCGGTTTATGACCAATCATAATCATGCAGAAACTGCGACAGGCACAGCAGTTTCTATGCTGCTACAACTCAACATAATCCGCGGTTGTCAGCAGCAGATTCTGTGTTTCTGTAAACCGCTACTGTTAGTAGCGATTTCCATACATATGTGAAATAATGTATTTGCGTCTTCGTTTTGAAAATAATGCATTTACGTAATTTTAAAGGTGAAACAATTTATTTAGGTGAATTGCCCAATTTTAAATGAATCTATCGATTTTATAAAATTTATACTAAATCTGACGATTTTATAATTTAAATTTTGTTAAGATTTTACCTTTTACGTTCTTAATTTACTGTTTCGATTTCATATAAAATTTCAATTTTTTATATATTGATCATAACAATCACGATAGGAAATTAGAAATAGAGAATGGAACATATGGGAGGACCATAATTGCAACCATAGATTAATGTATCTTAAGTTGGTGAATTAAAGACCATTACCATGCATCTTTTTATTTGTTTATATATTTCTTGTGTTAATTAAAATATGAAAAAGTGAACTAACCTGCATTTTTTGAAATAGACCACGCTTTTTTCTCTTTTTCCATTGACCTCCAATTCTCTAACCTTCTCATGGTGAAAATAATGATGATAATGATAATCATTTCATATTCAATTTCTTAATCTATACATTGTGAGGACTGAGGAGTTAAAATATTATTCTTTTTGGTCTAAAAGAAAGTGTTGAATATGCAAGATGGATTAATTTGGAATATGTTAAATAATCATGTAGATGCATGGTTAAAGAACACATATATAGGCAATAACATTAAAGAACATGATGATTTGTAATTTGTAAATTTTGAACATTAATAAGATTGCCAACATACCGGATGGAACATACAACTTGATCAACCTCATGTTGAGATTTTCCTCTATCATCATTGCCTATATATACGTTATTAAGACATTTGCTATTTAAATTTTCGTAAGTTTTTTACCTTTTTTTTTTATAGAATTAGTATGTAAGAGGCAAAAATTAGAGATAAAATTGTTAAAGTTTCTCATATATATTATTTGTATGAGTATAATTCATAATACACAGAAGAGTATTATAGATTT
The DNA here is from genome assembly GCF_000817695.3 of Arachis duranensis. NCBI lineage: Eukaryota > Viridiplantae > Streptophyta > Magnoliopsida > Fabales > Fabaceae > Arachis > Arachis duranensis. Next base: position 15,210,395 of record NC_029777.3, read on the forward strand.
ATCTGTATATTTTGAAAAATTATAAATTTTAATACTTAATTATACTATTTTTATTATTATTATTATCTAAACTTATTTAATTTTGTTTATTTTATCTAAACATTTTTTTATCTGGTCTTAAACTCATTTTTTCTTAAAATATATATAAAAAAATACTAAAAAATTTTGTAATGCTAAACAAAAAATTTAATATACTTATTTTTGTGTGTACACGTATTATTTTTTTCTAAACTTTTCTGGTTATATTATTTTTCAAACTGCAAAATTGGGTAACGATTTCCATTTTTTTTTCATTATTGGAACTATTTCCTATAATGATGTATTCTGTGTCTAGAGTCTATTTAAGGCATTAAGTGGATTCCATTAATTAGGTCACTAAACTCATGAGTCATGGCGAAGATGCAGGGTAATTGAACATTCCATTTCCCAGTCTTTTCACCAGTGAAAGGCATAGTTCAACTGCATGTCTTTTTCTGGGAGCTAGCTGTTGGAAGTTTATTTTAATTTAAATTTTTGTTGTGGCCTTATTTTAAATATTTATAAATTATTAATAACTTAATTTTATCTGTTAATGCTAATATTTGATGAACGCATTAAATTTAAAAATAATAACACATATAAAGATGATCCTCTTTCTATCTTTAAATGTAATATTTTTTTTACAGTTTCTACTTATCAATAAAAAACAATCATTCTAATGAACATTTAGAAAAAAAAAAAGAGAAATTTTAATCAATCTTAAAGTCTAACTTTACTATAACCAAAATTTACTATGATAATCAATCTAGATATAAAAAATCGCAATTTTTAAGATCCTAACTAATAATGCTTCCGATTAAGTTTAGACTAGTAACCTTTGAGAATGCAGCATCCAATATTCAAATAGTTGAACTTGTAATAACAACCTATATACTAGTATAAGGCTATGTTAGGGTCTTAAAACTGAAAGATCTTTTGTTTGAATGTAATATACAGATATAATTAATTAATGAAAAATGTTAGGTAAATAATGACTATTTTAAACAATATGAACAACTATCAATCAAATAAAGATACACTATATTCTAATTTAATGCTACTAATTTAAATTTACTCTTTTAATCTTATTAATTCATATTATTCACACATTGTTCAAAAATATTGTTGGTTATCTATACTTTTCCTTAATTAATATTGTTCGAGTTAGAAGAGTCATATTTTTGTTATGGATATCAAATAAAAGAGTATCTCTCATATACCTGAGAGGGGCCAATTAACCAGGCAAAGAACAAGGTGGTAAAAGCTGCAAATACTTGTCTTGTAAATTTCGATGGTGGTAACATTTTCGTCTGCCATTAGTCATAATAATAACAACAAACAATAATTATATATATAGAATTTTTTAATATACATAAAAGTACTGGTCCTTAAACTTTCTGATAGCAATAATATAGATAAGTATTATTAGCAAAGAAGTACTGACGAATGAAAATATGAAGTTTGGTAAGGTTGTGTGAAGAGCTTGAATGACAAGCTGTCGTTGCTGAATCGGATCGAATTTCTGGGAAGCCGCCGTAGCTGCCTCTACCAGGCTCTCATACCCGCTCTTACTGTTCCTCAATCCTGCATGTTTGTATGCCAAGATTATTGAATTATTCAATGAAGCTGTATGCATGTAATTAATTAATAATGTTACCTGTGGCATCTTGAACACATCTTGAAAGATGGTTTATGGCTAAGAGATCAAACCAATTATCTTTGTGGATCAAACTAGATTCATCTGAAGAGGAACGATGATGCCTTGTGTGCATCGCTACTATAACATCTGGTTTACGTTTCATCATCAAGTGTGGTTTTGATGAACACCGTGTACGTAGTAGTGTGTTGTTGTATGGAAAAAACTTTGCTTCCATCGTTTAATTTGTGATGATCACCGATGATGAGTGATAATTACTTAATTTGTTATATGTTTGAGTTCCGTTTGTATTTATATATCAAACAAATGGAGATTAATTAGGTATGTATTAACAAGATTTACTAATATCCTACCACATAATAATACAGAGTAATTTATTTATGGATATCAAAACTATCAGATTATCCTAAAAATAAAATAGCTCTAATATATACTATAGGATTATGGAATTTTAAAATAGTTAGAGTTTGTTTGGGCGTTATTATTAAAAAAAAATTTAATAATATTTTTTTAAAATATCTTTTATAAAAGTAAAAGTGATTTTATATTTGGATATTTTATGTAAAATTTTTTTATTCATTTATTATGTAAAAAATATATTTTTTAAGAAAAAAAATCTTTTAAAAAAATATAAATTGTAATTTTTCAAAAAATATATATTTTTTTAGTGTTTTTACTTTTACTATTAGAAATTTGTCAAACATAATAAAAAATAAAAAAATTATCGATTTAATGACACACAAACAAGCACTTATTTCATTTGACAAAATTACCATCTATGTGAGAAAAAAAACTCTATAAAAGTGACAAAAATTATGCAGACTACATAGATAGTAGAAGAGTTATTAGTTTTAGGCCGAAAATTTTTTATAAAATTGCTAGAACTTGAGAAAGGGGGTTGAATCAACTATCAAGTTGAAATTAGAGATGAACTTCTATAGTTTTGATTTTTGCGGAAATTAATTACGTAGAAGATTTTTTCGTTTTATCTCTAAAACCAGAAAAAAAAAAACAAAAAAGAGAAGAAGAGAATGAGGCCAGCATATATTTTTATTCGATTTTTAAATATTATGAAACTTATATCCAGTCTCCACTACAATTATGGTGGAATTTTCACTATAATCAATTAGATTACATATACCAATACCAATGATTAATTCATCTAATATCAAACTCTAAGCTTATCCCAAAGCTAGCTACTACCAAGTGTTGTCCCAACTTGGTAAGGAGAATCCACAGATTCAATCTACCACAAAGTGCTATTTCAACTTGGTAAGAGAACTAAATCTTAGTTCAACAAAACTAAATTACACAGAAATATTTTACTCTTTTTCATGCATCTCTCTTACTTCTTCTCTCACGGATTTTTCAACTCATATTCATAAGTCTTTTTCTCAAATACAGAAAGATGACATTAGATAGCCACAGCAAAGAAAATCTAAAATGAAGCACAAATTGAAGGAAAAAAAATCGTTCAAGTGTTTTGAGATGATATTCTTGTATCACTCTATTTTTCTTATTCTCAAATGATGTTGAGTAGACCACTTTATAAAATGATGCTTGCTCTTCAAATTTTAACACTGCCTCTTCCAATTCCTTTCTTGGTTCTGCCTGTCTTCATTGGTATGCAATGTTTTTTTTTTATTTTGCTCCACTAATTCTGCTTGTTTGAAGAGCTGCTCTACCATCTCTATTGTCTTTGGATTTGTTGTCTTCCTTAACATGCATAACATTTTCATTTAGAAAATTATAAGTAGACAATAAAAATATTAAACAACGTGAACAATAGGAATATTGGATATTTAATTCACTATGTGTGCGGATGGTTATTCTAATATTAAGATTTAGATGAGTAATTTGAAGTGTAGTGTGTTTTACTTGAATTAGGCCAATTTTAAAATTCTTTGTTTATATTATTCAAAAAAATCATTGGTTACCTAACATAACTTTTTTCATTTTTGTGCCATTATAACTGCTGCTCATTACTCTTCATTTTTGTTTTGCTCTATCATACTTTGCTAGTAATTTTTTTAATATTATTTTACTGATAGCTTTGGTGTAATGGTATTTTCTTTATGTCTTTGTTATTTTTTAGAATCTAGCCATTCTATGATAATGGCAAATATCTTTTTGTCTTTTTTTTTTCTTTTTTGTTTCAACTATGAGCATTCAGAACTTTCTCTTTTGACTTATAGGTATTGATTTGTTGAGTTAAAATTTTAGAGTTGTGTATTATTATTATTATTATTTTGTTAAAATTATGCAATTTCATTGCTGAAAAATTGGTTCAATTTGGACTATAAGCAAGAATTGTAATAAAGAGAATAAGAAGTTATAACTTTAATAAAAGACAACTATTTCAATGAAGATACCAAAAATATCTTTCAATGATAATCTTTGTTTAAAAAGTGTAACTTATTTATTTGGACACACTTTAAATAAAAATAATATTTTTATAACATATGAAAACCAAACCTTACAATTTATCATTCAATGATCAAAATGAAGTATTTTCATATGATGACAATGATAAAATCTTCATTGGACTAGCCATCTTAATAAAATACTTAAACATAAAAAAACTAAAAAGATAAAGTAAAAACTCAAGGGTTTTATCTTCTCTCATCCACACTTCTCCTGACCTTCTCTACCATAGTTATTGAAGGGGGTGGTTCTATTTTCAAATACCCAGACGTTTCTTGCTAACCAAATTTGCCATAAGAAGTTTGCTGCTGCTCTCTTTTCGTTCGAATTTTCCTTCATTCTCAGTTCTTCTTCCAGCCGAATCCACCACTTCCATGATTCACGAGCTTGAAGCAGCCATGATAGATTTGAGCATTTCCAAACTTCAGTCACATCTGAGCACTCTTAGAAATAATAAAAAACACTTTCTTATGACCGATTGCATTTTAGATATCTTCGATGGATTGTATTCGAACGTTCAACCTTTCTTTCACATGGAGTCCTCCATACATAAGTTTTCAGAATAAATTTTTTATTTTCAGTTGACCATTAATTTTTCATATACTCCTCTATAAGTATTTTTTGGATTGTTCTGGCAGCAGGTATCCGGTTGACAATTATTCGACCTATATTATTAACACACACATTAAATCAACTTGAACTTTTAATCCAATAAATATTTGTCATCATTTATATAAATTTAAAATTAATCTTAACTCAACAAATATAAAACAAAAAAATATTTATTTAAAAATGAAATTGAATAAAATATTTATAAGAATTAATTATTAAAGTAGATAATAAAATGGAATACTTACTAATCTAATTTTGTACCTGAAATACTTATTACTTGTTTAGAATACTTAAAATATTTTATATATAGAGTACTTATTTAGTAATTCAATTTTTTCCGATATATTAAAAATATATTATTTTATTAAATGCATATTATTTGCCAAAATTTTTAAAATTTATAGGTTTTATATTTTTTATCCCATAATCCTAGTATATAGGTTTTATATTCTTTTAAAAATTTGTATTATATATATATATATATCAAATTATTTTTTCCGTTGGCATGGGTATAAATTTGTAGCACATTCTGTAAGTTCTGTGTAAGTTGATTGGGCCTTTTTCTTTATGCAAAAAATCGAATTGGGCTGAAAATTTGAACCTAAAGATAGGATAAGATTTCAGTAAGTAAGGATAGAATTTGGATGGCTGAGACTCTGGATTATTTTCTTGGGACTAAACTTTGCATTGTTCAGTTTTTAGTTCGTTAATTAGTTAACCGTCTTACAAAAACGAGGATGACCACCACTGCCACCGCTACTGGTACCTTCTTGTCACAGACGGTATGCGCTTTACAGAATCATCATTCATCAAAATACGCTCACTTAGTAGTATCTCCGCATCGCAATACATTTGGATTTCGATTTGGAAACACAAGATCACGGTCAACACCTTCGCATAGGCTTGTGGTGGTTGCGGTGACTCAAGGATCAGCAGAGTCCAACAAATCCGACGAAAATATTCCGTCGTGGGCAAAGCCAGATTCCGATGAGCCTCCGCCATGGGCGCGTGATGACGCTAGCGCATCTTCTTCTTTGCAGCAAGGATTTCAAGTTCCATTCTTCATTTACTTGCTTGCCTCTGCTATCACTGCTATCGCCGCTGTAATTAGCCTCTAATTAAATTCTTCCCCGTTTTAATTTGGAAGTTAGTTTGACAGTGGTTGTTGATTGAATTGACAGATAGGTTCAATTTTTGAGTACGTGAACCAAAGGCCGATGTTCGGAGTCTTGGGATCAGATAGCGTGTTTTATGCTCCCTTGCTGGGTTTCTTTGCCTTCACTGGCATTCCTTCTTCGGTAACTTCATTTTCATTACAAGTTTATTTATACACTAATTAAGTTAAGTTAATGAGTTAGTATGTATTTATTTGGCAACTAAATTTTGATAAAATAAATATTAGAATAAATGTCCTTTCCGGTCTTTAATCATTTGTTTGATGGACTTTTCACCTTTAAAAAAATTTAAAAATCCAAATCGGTTTCTATCTACTTTGATATATGTACATTTCAGTTCTTGGTTAGGGATCGGAAGGGACATTACTAAGATCGAAAATGCATTTACTCAAAATTGATAGAGATTGGAATGTACATATTTCAAAGTAGATAGGGACCGATGAGTTAATTGACCGAAAATAGTAATATTATTTGAATAATATTAATTAAAATATATT
>NC_029777.3:15216802-15231132 GCF_000817695.3 Arachis duranensis
AAAAGTGGTTAAACATTAATTAGTGAACACAAAAATTATAATTTTTTATTTTTTTTACATGTTGAATTTAAGTATAAAATTATATCTATTTTAATATAAAAAAAATAGTCAAACAAAGAATTTTTTTTGCTAACAACAACTTAATCTCTTATGGGTGCAGGCATTTCTATGGTACAAGTCTGTTCAAGCTGCTAACAAAGAAGCAGAAGAACAAGACAAGAGGGATGGGTTTTTTTAGCAAAGAAAGATATGCCGATGTTAAATACTATGCCGATGTTAAATACCAAAGTAAATGCAAGCATAAAACTTAATGCCACCGCCTTTAAACATATAAATTGTTTACATATTATTTGAGTGGTTCTTTGAGTTTGCATGAATGTCTTTTTATTTTTTACAAAAGTATTAAGTGTTTAAGTCTTTTTTATAACTAAATTTAATTAAATTGTTTAAAAATAAAAATGCATATTATTTTTTTTCTTATTTAACAATGGTCGCGGCTTTTTCTTCTTATCTTTCTTCCTTTTTTTAATGTCGTTGTCGTTTTTCTCGTGGTGGTTCACCGTGATTAAGTTCTTTCTTTGGATGTTATTGTTGATGTTGTTGTTAAATTTTTTTCTCATCATTCTCTCTTATTATTATTATCATTGTTTTTATTTTCTTTTTTTTTTCTTTTATAAATGTTCAAAAAACTAGAACACAGAAATTTTGATGCATAATACATAATTTTGGATAAACAAATTTTAGTATATAGCACAAAATTTTTTAAGGACTACATGTCCAAAACAATGACACCCAATTAATAAATTATGCATAACACATAAATTTGTGTGAATAACACAAAAATCTTGTTGTATAGTATAAAATTTTTTATATTCAGAATACAAATTTTGAAGGACTACATACTTAAAACATTAACTCATCCAACTAACAAAATACATTAGTAGCAAAAGTTTGTACTATGTGTAAAGATTTGTGTGTATGTGCAAAAATATATATACTATACATAAAATATTTGTACTACATCGATAAATTTGTGTTATGTGTAAAATTTTGTGTTATGTTTTAATAATTTGTGTGTTATATCACTAGGTTTTTGTGCTTTTTAATAAAAATTTGTGTGTTGTAAAAAGTGCAAAAAGAGGGAATAGTGATGTATGCACACTTTTTTTTTTGCTGGTCTTTGCACAACTTAATTAAATTTGGTTATAAAAAATCTTGTACACTTAGTATCACTTTGTTTTTTTAATTTTTTTGGTTGGATAACAGGGCCTAAGCCCAGAAAAAAAATAATATAAGGGTTACACAGGGGCAGATTTCCCCTTTACATCAACTACTAACAGGAGAACTAACTCCATTGGAGGTATATCTAGAAAACAAAAATCTGAATTAGATGCTAGTCTTTTTTGGCTAGATGATCCGCACTTGTATTTTCCCTTTACACAGGGGTAGCATCACTGAATTTTTAATGCTTCTTAGTTCTTCCATCACGTTTGGGTTTTCATCTCATTTTGGGCTTCTTTTGGGTTTTCATTTGTCGGGCTTCCTTTTCCTTATGTACAAAATCATATGGGCCAAATAAAAAATATGTTTCCTGTTTAAATCATGGGTGACTACTCTATTAGGTCTAATGTTGTACCCAAACGAATGGATATTTATGTCTTTTTAAAATTTTGTTAGTGACTAAAGTGAATTATTTTCCAAGTAGGATGAGTAAAGATATGGTTCATTTTTTTAGATATAGAATAAAAATTGGTGTAATTTTTTAATATTAGAAGTTAGAGTGTTTTGCAAAATTATAAGAGCCGTAAAATTCGCAAAAGGCAGATTGTCAGATTAATTTTTTTTAATTTATAAATATAATATACAGATTGTCTATTGTATTGTTTTAATATTAAATTACAATATAGAAACTACATCTTATCTATGTAATACGTATTTTATTTATTATATTTGTACAGAACAAAAACCTCATTTTTTGTAACATTAAAGTAAACTCTATTCACTCTTTTATATTAAAATAAAAAATTCATGTGGGAGGAAAATAATAGGAAACAAAAAGTGGAAATACATTGATATTTTGAACGATGGGAAGGTATGCAAATTAATCCTATTATAGCTTAAGGTTTTGGTATCTGTAAATTTTTTTCTTGATGTAACACGTCAAAAATTTAATGAAGCAAACCAACAGTGGGGACTAAAACTAAAAATCAAATGTTTTATGGGGATAAAAAATTATTTAAACCTAATTTTATCAAGTAGATGCATGGGGCTTATTGCTAAAAAATTGGGGCTTACAATGCGTCGTTTTCTTCTATTTCTCACCTACCTAAGAGTTAAGAGACGAAAAAAGTTGGTCCGATAAGCTTTTTTAACTATATGTTAACTATATGTGTTTTTAAAATGTTATTTTTATACTAAAATTATCGCTAATGTATTTATGTATAAATACATATTTGATTTTATAAAAATATTATTTATACATTAAAATTAGTCATTAAAATCAGTTACCAATATATTTGTGTATAAAATATATGTATGGTTAATTTAGGATAAAATATATTTTTTGTCTTTAAAATTTGACAAAAATTTAAAAAATATTCCTAAATTTTATTTTATTTTAATTTTATTCTAAAAGTTTTCGATTTGCATCAAATACACTTCTGACGGCTAATTTTTCAAAAAAATTTAAGGTCAATTCAACAACAATTTCATAAAAACAACCCTCAACACAAACAAATCAAGTATAATTTTCATGCATTACTGTTAGATTGGTCTTAAATTTTTTGAAAATTTAGCTGTTGGGGGTATATTTGATACAAATCGAAAACTTCTGCGACAAAATTAAAACAAAATAAAATTTAGGAGTATTTTTGAAACTTTTTCTAAACTTTAAGGATAAAAAATATATTTTACCCTTTAATTTATTTTTAATGTGTATTTGTATTCCAAGATGTATTTTATACTAATTGCTGATTTTGGTGTACAAATAGCATAGTCGGTGATTTAATTTTTTTTCAATGTATATTTATATTTCAACATATATTTTATATTAGTAATTGACTTTAATAACTAATTTTAATGTACACATAGTATAATTTATGTTTTTTTTTTCGGTTTTGCAAGGAAATCAAGTTTTTTTAAAACCAAAATTAGTTAATAAAGTAGTTGATGAATAAAGGACTAAGAGAATAAATGAGAAATTTGAAAGGAAAAAGAATATTTGTTAATAGTTGACAAAAAGAAAAAAAAAATTGGTTCCCAATCTTTTCTTTATTTTGTTCATTCTGCTTTGTTAAGTTTATTGTTCTTGCTTGTTCAATCAAACAAAGGAAAATAGTCTCTTCTATATTTCTTTCTTCAAATATCCTTTTTCCCCTCCTCCTCCTTTCAACTTCCACTACCAAACGAAGTCTTAAAGTGTGTGTCATGAGAAGAAAGTTTGTGTTAATCTGAAACTCACTAACATTGCTTTAAAGTCTAAGTAAGTTGTAGGTGATTAAGCATAGTTATTAGAAAAGTTACGTTGGTAAAGTTTCAAAGCACATGAAAGTTTACTCTTCCCGTGATCCATGTTTGGAAGGGTTTCTTTGCAATTTGATGATGAGAATAAAAGGGTTAAAGTCTAAGTAAGATGGAGCCTCCTCCTTTTTTTTCACCCCCTAAAACAAGGAGTAGAGAATTTTCAAACAACCCCAAAAGAAAAAGAAGATAAGAATAATACACTATGATGAATTGAATTGATTGCATGAAAGCACCACGTGAAAAGTAAATTACTCATTAGAGAAAAACCCACAACCGTCATACAGTGGGTGGTTTTGACAATATTTGCATCCAGAAAGTGCGCAAAAATCAAAAGTTGTATGGCACAATAGTGTCTTTGGTTTCAGATCAATAATAAAGAGCCACGTGTAATTAACTTTATATAAAGTTAATAACTAAAAATTATTGAATAATAATTTAATTAAATATATTAAAAAGAAAGTTTAAAAGACCAACAGTTTTATTAAAATATAATCAGTATTTAATTAGTAAAAAAAAGAATAATTTTATATCATTAGATATAATTTTACACCATTAAAAATACTAATAATAACTAACTGATAACTACAAATTACAAAATTTGTTGCTCCTTAATACTTTTCTATATCAAATCATTTAAGGAATTTTAATTATCAACTTCACATCAATTTAACTGTAACTAAATTTTTACCTATATCGATACACACTACAAATACGAAAAAATACAAATAAATAGTATGTTCGGAATATTAATTTTTTAATTTTTCCCCATAAATTTTTAAAAAGCAAACGCATCCTTATGAATAGAGCAATGGAATTTTATACATATTATTGTGAAAACATTCGTGGTTTCTCGTTAAAGAAACCATCAAATTATATATGGTTGAAACAAAATGTTTGTTTCATGTCTAAACTCTATAGCATATGGTAAAAACAACATGCATGCTATATATGTTTGTATAGATTTTATTGTGTTGCAAAATGCAGAATAATTAATTAGGTCTAATATGTGGCAAGATGATAGAAGGGTGCACTTGGCTAAGAAGTAATAACACAACAAACACGTTAACGGAGATGTGTGAATGTGAGTGTGAGTGTGACAGTGCAAACTCGCCTAACTCTCTTTACCTAAAGTCATCAATACATGAAACTTGATGTGATGCTTTTTACTTTATTTGCTTTTCGAATTTTATTTCACTTGATCAACATCTTTTAGATTTTGCTTAATTAACAAAGGCTGGACCTATTTCACTAAATTTAACTCGTGGCAGTTGGGCTACCACTCAATAACTATAACTGATTCGAATCCAATTAGAGAATGAGCTGATTAATTAATTACTTTTACCGATGCAATAATAATAATAATATGAAAAATGCTAGGTGACAATGATTTTGTTGAACAATATGAACAACGGGTTCTAGAAATTAGCTCAATTAGATTACTAACATAGGTATATCCGTAAACACCCCTCTTCAGTAAATCCTAGTTTTAATTATCTTAATTACCACCATCATAATTATCCCATCCACTCCTCCCTTTTTTGACCCAATAATCAAAACATTTTCCCTTTCCTATTTTTCAAACTGCGTTCAGTAAACATTAGCCTTCCCTCACTGCCATTTGAAACGGCATTGACAATGGAGGACCTTCCCACATTAGCTGCTTCTTTTCTACAGCAACCCGGAGTCCATCCTGCCACTCGCCGAATGGAGCATCCCCTGGCGCCTCCATTGTGAAGACGAGCAGCAGTAGGCGAACATCCCTGGCCCCGTCGCATAAAACTTGCCCAGAAATCACTGGCGTTGTCCTTTAAACGCAATCTCCCTAGGTTGTAACCGTTGCATGTTCGCGTCGCTTGGAGTCATCCTCGGATACAACAAGAGAAATCGTGGGGTGTGTTTCCCTTCCCAAATTGAAGGTCAGTAACATGATAACCGTTTATTCAAGGTTTAGATGTTCATAGGAACTTTTATGTTCTGTTTGCATAAAAGGGTTTTGCTGATTGCAAAAATTTGTGGGCATGTTTGACTTCTCCAAGTGTTTGCAAACATAAGGAAGTTGAAATGAACAATGACCTGTACATGTTTTTGAGCATCCGATTTTTCGCGTCTTGTTTTTTAATGATTTATTGTATTTGGGTTTGTGTTGCCTCCGGGTATTAGTAAGTCGGCAATTCGTGTGAAGCACGTGCCATGAATATGTTGCTTTGTGAGTTGTTTAAGGAATCTAAGTCGGATGGTCATTTTTATTCATGAACGGATGGTTGAATTTGCAAGTTAATTGGTACTTTTGATTTAATTAATACTTGGGTCGCAAAAAATTATACTAGCTAAATGTTTAAAGTTGGGCGTTGTGACATGATATAAAGCATTTAGAAAGCAATTTTTATTGATACTAATATCTAAATCCTATAAAGCTGATTATATTATGACTTGTGTTGGTGACTTTCATAATCAGAAGTTCAATTTTGATTGCCACGCTTCTAGGAACCTTGTATTACTTGTTTTTTTATTATCTGCGCACCACTGTTGGTGTTCTGCCGGTGATATTCATTTTTTTTTTGAAATTACAATAAAAATAGTAAAATCACATGATTAATGGGTGGTTGGACTAAAGCAAACTGGATGAAATTTGATAGAGTTTGGGCTTAATATTTTAGAAGTCTTTTCTTTATATGTTTCTGGTTCATGTGATTGAGTTTTAAATTCAAAGAATTAGGGATATTCAATTTTGTAAGAAACAATTGATGAAAAAAAAAAGGAGGTGACTTTTAGTGGTGGCTTAACTAGATATAAGTTAAATTGGTTGTCAATGCTATACTTGCATAATATTTGATGTCTACATATTTATGAATTTTTTATTTTCGATCTTGGATGTTGTAAAGACTCATGCTAAAATTTTTAAAATAATTCATAGTTACATAGAATATGAATAGTCCTTCTAACACAGCAAATCGAAATAAATAGTGTGTTGCCTTGACTTTGCAAGTTAATTGGTCCTTTTGATTTTATTAATACTTGCAGCGGAAAAAATTATACTAGATGAATGTTTAAAGTTTAGACTTGTGACATGATATAAAGCATTTAGGAAGCAATTTCTATTGTTACTAATATCTGGAGTCAATCAAGTTGATTATATTATGACTTGTGTTGGTGACGTTCATAATCAAAAGTTCAATTTTGATTGCTACGCTTCCAAGGACCTTATTTTACTTGATTTTTGTTATCTGTGTACTCATTGCGCACGACTGTGGGTGTTCTACGGTTGATTTTCATATTTTTTTTGAAATCACAGTAAAGATAGTAATATCATATGGTTTATGGATGCTTGGATTAAAGCGAAGGTATGAAATTTGATAGAGTTTGGGTTTCATATCTTAGAATTCTTTTCTTTATATGTTTCTGGTTCATGTGATTAACTTTTAATTTCTATGAATTACGGATGTTTAATTTTGTAAGAAACGATGGATGCAAAAAAGATATGGCTTTTAGTGGTGGCTTAACTAGATATGAGTTAAATTGGTTGTAAATACTATAGTTGCATAATGTTTGAGGTCTACATATTTATGACTTTATTATTTTTTATCATGGATGTTGTAAAGACTCGTGTTAAAATTTTAAGAATAATACATAGTTATATAGAAATAGTATTTTTTATGCGTGTAAAATTTTCTTTTCTAAATAATGCGAGCGGACTATTGATGAACCTGTGAGGAAGAACTGGAATAAGAGAAAGCAATAGATGTATCTAGAGCCCATTTGGGAAGTAGCAGCTACTTTTTTTTTTTACTTTTAAATTAGGAAAAGTCAAAATAAAAAAAAAACTAAAAAACAGCAACAAAATATACAGTGACACACATTTTATATTCTTTTTTTATTTTCACCTACCATATCATGCACAATAAAACAACAAGTACTAACTATATAATAATTTCTTTTGCATTACCATCAAGATTATTATGAATTAGAATTTTAATATATATTCTCTTTTGTAAACAAATTGTATTTTTTTCAGTTATTTATTCAAACACTACAACTTTAAAATAAGTACTTTTATAACTAAAAATCAACACAAAATAACTTATTTATAAGTTGTTATTAATAAAAGTCCTTATACTTTAAGCTCTTTTTTCAAAAGAGCTTATTTAAGTTGTTAACCCAAATTGGACATTAGTTTTAAGACCACAAATACCTTTTTCATATTGTTTACGTATTTTCGTGGTAAAATTTTGTTACAACAGAAAGGATAAATTTCCATGGTGAATAACATTTTTAGTTCTCTAACTACTTTGATTCTGTTTCAAGATATTAGCGAAGCGTAAAAGTTATTAGTTAAGAATAACCATCTAGTACCAACAAAAATAACCATCCGCTATCATATGGAATCGAACATCCAGCCTCTACCATTTGTTACTATTTACACACTACACCAAGACTCTTCTAAATAACGATTCGGGTGACAATAGAGATAACCATCTGTTAGCCTATAGAATCAAACATCCAACCTTTATTACTTGTAACTGATCACATACTCTACACCAAGACTATTACAAATAATCATCTAGGTACCAGTAAAAATAACCATCCGCTACCCTATTGAATCGAACATCCATATTAAAATACTTGTAACTGATCACACACTACACCCAAATTATTCAAAATAACCATTTGGGTAACAAAAGAAATAACAATTCGCTTTCCTATTAAATTGAACATCCAATTTATAATACTTTTAACGAATTACACACACTACACTCAAACTATTCAAAATAACCATTTGGGTAACAATAGAAATAAACATCTGCTATCCTATTAAATCGAATATCCAGTTTAACATAATTGTAATTAATTATACACACCACATCAAGGCTATTACAAAATAACCATCTGGGTACCAAATAACCATCCACTACGCTATTGAATCGAAACCGACTTTCTTTGCATATGTTGCATAAAAATCCTAAGCCAGCTTCAAATGCTCAAACCACATCTCAACTCTTGGTATTTCGTCTTCGGCAAGGTAACTATGATCCGGTAACTGTGAATCAGTTCAAAATATACATCATTCAATGAACATGAGGATTAATGGTTGATTCAAATATGCAGTTCACGAAAAAACAGCAATATACTAGAGACCAAACCTCATCAATAAGATCCGTGTCATCACTTCCAGTAATGTCCGTACATTCTATGACCTACAATCAAACATACACAAACTAATTAGATACCGTACTATTAAACAAGTTTCAACTAAAAAGATTTTATTAATACTTTTTCCAAAAATATCATTAAAAATTTATTACTATACATAACTTACAAGAAATAATAACAATGAAAAATGTACTCATAAAAAATCTCACCTAATTAGTTAGGCTTATATTAAGTATTTATATAGAGTATCCATGGATCTGCTACATCTGAATCACACCTACACAATCTAAAACCAAGTCCATTTCTATGCTTTGAAAAGTCAAAAAGCTCATTATTTCTTCTTGGATGTAAATGATACATTCCCATTCTCTATTTTCGTTTCTTCAATTCCTTTCTTGTCAATCTCTCTTATTTCTTTTTCTCCTTATTTGTTTATTAATTAATTTATTTTTCTTATAGTAGTAATCAGTGTTGTATGTATTATGAACTTGCTAATTGAAATTTTGGGACCTTTGAGTACTATATTGTATCTTATGCACAACTGTACATATATTTTCTAGCAATATTATATAGCGTGAAAAAATAAAAAAGAATGCAAAAACAAAAAACATATTTAGTGAGCATCCAAAATGAACAGCATCTCCACTTAGAGCATATATTTCCATCTGTAAAGTGAGTTGTGACCAAATTTGTTTGTGCATGCATGGCATGGAAGCATAAGGATGAGAATTCAAAATAATCTAATAGCAACCATGTGGAATGTTTAAAACATAACTGAATTGGTAGTTTCATTCAATTCACTTAACTAAACATGATATGCATTTCTTAAATTACATTAATCAAATGACTAAATTTAAAATTTTAAACCAATTTGGTATTTAAACAAAACTCAATCTAAACATCATTAAAAATAGCATAACATTACACAATTTTGAATTATAATGCCTAAAGATAACAAAATTGAAGACAAATGCTGGCCAAATATAAGAATTAAATAAAAAATTTCACTCAGGCATTTCATCGAGCATATGGTGTGTACAATATGTAAACAGAGATTTTAAACTCAATTTAAGCAGCAATCAATCTAGAAAAATCAGCCATCAAACATTTTGGAATCCAAAAAGTATCAATCCATTAATCTAAGCCTAATCTAAACACTAAAAGCAGAATTAAAAATTAGTTAAAATAAATAAACGAAATAACACGAGCAGGAGAAAACATGGAACCTGCGTTGGTGAAAGGGGAATAATGGAAAGAGAGGGGTAGCAGAGGCAGTGTTGCAGCGGAACAAAGCTCAGCCGCTGTTGGGTTACACTGGAATTTCTCGCGCGGGGTTGGACTTTGCACAGAGACCAGGGGTAACGTACAGGGGATTGAGGAGAAATGGAGAAAGAGGCAAGAAAAAGAGAAGAGAGGGAAGAGAGAGCGGGTAGGCGATGGTCGTCGCCAGTGGTGATGGCGGTGGTGTCGGACGGAGAGTTGGGGCTGGGTTGAGAGTGCAAAAGAGAAAGAGTAGTGCTAGGGAGCCAATGGGATATCCATACAATCTGTACAATGGGCTAACATTTTTGGCCCAATATGAATTTTTAAAAGAAAAACCCAGATTTACCCTAGTGGATAGGTGATGTTCAGTTTTGAAATAACCACCCCCACAAAATCAGGAATCCTAATTTTCCCTCTATCCCCTTTTCTTCCGTTACCGTCACGTTAGAAAAGAAACCCTTCATATTCTATTATGAACACCCTACCGTCTCCCTCATTGGAGCTCTGATTAGTGCTGACCATCCTTCAACGCGACCATCCGTCGCGTGTCTCTAGCGCAGCATAATCCACAGGCTATCTCATCGTCATTGGTGCACAACACGCAGGCGGCTCAACCCATCCTCCGCCGTGCCTGACCAACCCGGGTCAGCCACCATCGGTGCAGTACGGAGCACAAACGCTAAGCCTTCCTCATCGTCATTTCACACTAGCAACGCCCAGCTTTTGGCGGCACCACCAACCCCAGCTTTCATCCTGCCATTTCACTCTTATTTCGGCGCATGCAATACAAACCGTAGGCTGTGCGCAAGTTTCAAGTAGTCGCAGGTTAGTGCGTAGTGTTTTAGTTTTTTTTTTCAGTCATTTGAGTTGCTTTTCCGTTGTTGGTGGTATGACATACATTCACCTGTGTGTTGGCGTTTGATTTTAAATAGTGATAAGATAAAATGTTCGATGTTCAACTCGCTAAAATATGCCCAACAAGCTGTAGGTGTAAATGTTTACTATTTAAAAAGTCTTAGCGCGGGAAGGTTTGCAAAAGTTTCGTTCCAACATGGTAGAATGTTTCGTTCCATGAGTGGTCCATTGCATGTTATTTTCTTGTAGAGTAGTTGACTGGTGTTGTCCTATTGTTGAAAGTGTGTCGATGGTTACCGTAACAAGCGTTAAGATGGTTATTTTGGTTTGCAGTTGGATGATGTTTATTTTTTAATGTTTGCTGCGACGTTCTTTTTTTAGTATTTTCGGTGTTGATCCGTGCTTAATCACAAGTGTTTATAATCGTCATTCATGCAGTCATATTTAATTCTTCCTGAGAACAGAGTTTCATGTTGAATTCAATTTTTCATGATTCCTGTTTGTGCCGTATCTAGTGCTAGATGCTGTTTTTGGAGATTTGTTGTAGAATTTCTAAACCTTAAATTATGACCTTGCTGCAATTTATTGGGTGGGATCGTGTATTTTAGCGTTGTGAAGTGAATTCTTTTGGTTTTGATGTCCCTTGGCAGGTTATTTTAACTTGTGAATCTATAGTTTTTCCTACTCCAAAGGCTGTCTATTGTTCAATAGAAAATTGTTTAAGTATTTTTATTGATGTAATAATTTCTTTCCTCTTTTTTTTTTAAATTAACATAATAGTATTTTTAATAATAATTTAGCATGCCATTTTGGTTGTAATATGATCTAATAATTTCAATATTTTGAATCTGTTTATTTTCTCTTAAACAGTGATGTCACTCAATTTACTCCTACTTAAGTATCTATTCACTAATGGAAAGGTGTTTATTTCACTGATGTCAATCTCAGATCTCAGTCGGTCAATCATTTAGTAGTTCAATTTCTGCTGTGTTTAGTAAAGCTACATCATGTTCAACTTGCCATCATATTAGTTGTATGGTTGTCTACCTATGAAAGTGGATGATATGTTGATTCTTTGTAATGGTCTACAGGAATATTGTGCAAGTGTCTGTTATTTATAATTGTTTCTTCAGTTGTTCGATTTAATGTTCCTCAACAGGTTATTTTGGAATGTGTCTTGACACAACTTTTTCATTCCTGGGGCTGTGATTGCTTTAAATAAATATTGTTTTAATATTTGTATTGGTTTAATAATTTTTTTTTGCCTAGTTATTTTCGTTCCTTTAAATTTATTTAAAAAAAACCTTAACTCAGGCCAAGTTGTTGAGATCTATTTTAAGATTTGCAATTCTGTTCTCCCTTGTTTATTTCATTATTTACCAAGCCAAGCTCTCCAGGTTGCTCCTCATTCAGAAACAGTTTACCTATGTAAATGTTTTATTTTTTTTTTAAAACTCAATTTAGTATACTTTCTTAGTCAGTTAGTCACTTAAAAAATAATTTTTCATTGTCTTTTGTGTAACACCAGCATATCCAGGTTTTTATAATTTTAGATTTTTGGGTGTTTATCTTTAATGGTGGCATCTTTGAATATTTTATGTACTTTTATTAAGGCTTGATTCTTTCAATACAAGTGCTAACTCAATAATTTTATCTCAAAGCTTGGTTTTAATTTAATAATTTCATAAAGGGTTTGTTTTGCATGTCACTTGATTGTTCTCATCCACGTTATTGGTGCTGATTTGGTTGAAATAATTGTTTACATCGTTCCTCTTATTCTATCATTTTTACATTCCTATATTATTTCCTCCAAAATGAAATTATTAAAAAACTTTTACCACGTGACTTGGCTATATATGTTTATCTAGCTTGGGTGTTCAGTTTTTAAAAAATGAAAAGATCACAATGCTGAATGATTATTGTGCACGAAATTCCTGTTTAAAATAGTGTTGTGGAGTTGGTGGTTGTAATATTTTGTTTCTTGAGGAACGGTATTTAGTTGCTTGGTTTCGAGTATGTAGATCATTTATGTTGCCTGTATTTGTTTGAAATAAGTAGATCGTAAACTCTTCATGCTATTGAAGGGTTGGTTTTGATATGGGATTACCTGTTATTATAACTCCACTTTTACCTTGGGTGCTTTACTTTGTCCCTTTTAATTTGACGCATACCCATCCACCCCAAAGGCATGAATGAACATCTAATCTCTTATGGAAACAACCATGTAAGGTAACTGTGGCGAACATACATTTTAATTGATGTATCCAAGGAGTATCTACATAACAAAGCATCATGTTTCAACAGAATTTTAGACTTCCAACTTACACATAATAACTTTGATGTGATTCTCTTTAAGGGGACATTGTATGTAAATTCATTCCCTAACTGCTATGTGTGGGGATTAATCATGTTACTTTATCGGGTAAAAATTTATTTATGCCGAATTAATAAAATATACAAATTGATGAGACTAATTACTCATACATTCCTTCCAGGCACAGAGTTGGTTGGATTTTGATCTATTGAGGACAGTTCTGATGGGGAAAAAGGTAATCTATGTTGCATCAATCAGCAATCTTCCTTTTCATGGCTTATACCTTGTTTTATTGGTGTACACAGAAATTAGTAGAAACGCATTGTTCACCATCCTATATCAATGGCATGGTTACCCATCTGGAAAGCATTAATGCCGTGGAAAAGCTACAGGAGATTAACATAATTGGTTTTGGTTTTGTGAAGAGGTTTCCAAAATGGGCGGTGAAACAAAGTATAATGAAACAACTTGCGATGGCATACGATGTGGACACGAATACGCTTATTGTGGACGTTGGAAACATCCGCATCAATTCTGAGTTGATAGGGAAGGCATTAGGCATACGAGACGGGGGTAAGATAGAAATGTTCCATTTTTATATTTTACTAAACATATCTTGTTTTATAACCTTGTCATTGCGTAATAGTTGTTGATCACACTGTTCTGCACTTGAAAATGTAGGTGATGCCATACCCGAACTCAAAAAGAATAATCCGGACCATTGCGCAGTCAAAGCACGGTTTCAAAAAAAGACAACAACCCAGTTGCACGATTTTGTGTACTCCTGTCCCATGGATACTTGATGAGCAGATAATTTGTACGCTTTTTGGCATTGTTTTTAGTATATTTTTAGTATGATCTAGTTAGTTTTTAGTATATTTTTATTAGTTTTTAGTTAAAATTCACTTTTCTGGGCTTTACTATGAGTTTGTGTGTTTTTCTGTGATTTCAGGTATTTTCTGGCTGAAATTGAGGGACCTGAGCAAAAATCTGATTCAGAGACCAAAAAGGACTGCAGATGCTGTTGGATTCTGACCTCCCTGCACTCAAAGCGGATTTTCTAGAGCTACAGAAGCCCAATTGGCGCGCTCTCAATGGCGTTGGAAAGTAGACATCCTGGGCTTTCCAGAAATATATGATAGTCCATACTTTGCCCAAGATTTGATGGCCCAAACCGGCGTACAAAGTCACCCTCAGAAATCCCAGCGTTAAACGCCGGAACTGGCAC
>NC_029777.3:15235011-15236654 GCF_000817695.3 Arachis duranensis
ATGACTGAAACAAGGTCCTCCATTAGAAACTTGGAGGCACAAGTGGGACAGCTGAGCAAGAAAATTACTGAACTCCCTCCTCGTACTCTTCCAAGCAATACAGAAGAAAATCCAAAAGGAGAGTGCAAGGCCATCAACATGGCCGAATTCGGAGAGGAGGGAGAGGCAGTGAACGCCACTGAGGAAGACCTCCATGGGCGTCCACTGGCCTCCAATGAGTTCCCCAATGAGGAGCCATGGGAATCTGAGGCTCAAAATGAGACCATAGCGATTCCATTGGACTTACTTCACTGAGACCATAGAGATTCCATTGGACTTACTTCTGCCATTCATGAGCTCTGATGAGTATTCTTCCTCTGAAGAGGATGAGTATGTCACTGAAGAGCAAGTTGCTAAATACCTTGGAGCAATCATGAAGCTAAATGACAAGTTATTTGGAAATGAGACTTGGGAGGATGAACCCCCTTTGCTCACCAAAGAACTGGATGACTTGTCTAGGCAGAAACTGCTTCAAAAGAGACAGGATCCTGGGAAGTTTTCAATACCTTGTACCATAGGCACCATGACCTTTAAGAGGGCCCTGTGTGACTTAGGGTCAAGTGTAAACCTCATGCCTCTCTCTGTAATGGAGAAGCTAGGGATCTTTGAGGTGCAAGCTGCAAAAATCTCACTAGAGATGGCAGACAACTCAAGAAAACAAGCTTATGGACTTGTAGAGGATGTTTTGGTAAAGGTTGAAGACCATTACATCCCTACTGATTTCATAGTCCTAGAGACTGGGAAGCGCATGGATGAATCCATCATCCTTGGCAGACCCTTCCTAGCCACAGCAAAGGCTATGATTGATGTTGATAGAGGAGAGTTGATCATTCAAGTGAATGAAGAATCCTTGGTGTTTAAGGCTCAAGGATATCCCTCTATCATCATGGAGAGGAAGCATGAAGAGCTTCTCTCAAAAACAGAGCCAAACAGAGCCCCCAACATTGCTCTGAGCATCTCTGAGGCTCCATGAGAGCCCACTGTCAAGCTATTGACATTAAAGAAGCGCTTGTTGGGAGGCAACCCAATGTTTTATAATTAACTATGTTCTTTTGTTATTTTATCTTTTTTGTAGGTTGATGATCATAAGAAGTCACAAAATCAATGAAAAAAGCAAAAACAGAATGAACTGTCAAGCTACTGACATTAAAGAAGCGCTTGTTGGGAGGCAACCCAATGTTTTATAATTAACTATTTTCTTTTGTTATTTTATGTTTTTTTGTAGGATGATGATCATGAGAAGTCACAAAATCAATGAAAAGAGCAAAAACAGAATGAAAAACAGGAAGAAAAACAGCACACCCTGGAGGACGCACCTACTGGCGTTTAAACGCCAGTAAGGTTAGCATATGGGCGTTTAACGCCCAGTCTGGCACCATTCTGGGCGTTTAACACCAGAAAGGGGCACCAGCCTGGCGTTAAACGCCAGAAAAGGGCAAGAAGTTGGCGTTAAACGACAGAAATGGGCACCAGCCCGGCGTTTAACGCCAGAATTGGCACAAAGGGCATTTTTGCTTGCCACTTGGTGCAGGGATGACTTTTCCTTGACACCTCAGGATCTGTGGACCCCACAGGATCCCCACCTACCCCACCACTCCCTCTCT
>NC_029777.3:15239135-15239477 GCF_000817695.3 Arachis duranensis
CTGAGCAAAAATCTGATTCAGAGACCAAAAAGGACTGCAGATGTTGTTGGATTCTGACCTCCCTGCACTCAAAGCGGATTTTCTGGAGCTACAGAAGCCCAATTGGCGCGCTCTCAATGGCGTTGGAAAGTAGACATCCTGGGCTTTCCAGCAATATATGATAGGTCATACTTTGCCCAAGATTTGATGGCCCAAACCGGCGTACAAAGTCACCTACAGAAATCCCAGTGTTAAACGCCGGAACTGGCACCTAAATGGGAGTTAAACGCCCAAACTGGCATAAAAGCTGGCGTTTAACTCCAAGAAGAGTCTCTACACGAAAATGCTTCATTGCTCAGCCCA